>NC_054829.1:33612858-33915888 GCF_018345385.1 Vulpes lagopus
TATTCACATTTGCAACTCTAAATTTTGTGGGCATGCTATTATTCACGCTGTCCAACTTTGTAACAAATATATTCCATAATCATAAATTGCATAAATGTCTAGTATTTCATTTTAGATGGCTCACTGCCAATTTTGTTATCAATTTGTTATATCTTTTAATTGGTTGGATTTCATAATTAAGTGATATTTTCTCAAGAGTACTCATGGGTATTTGGGAATAACTGACTACTGAATTTATACTTGAATGGTATCTTAGCTAGGCGTAACATTCCTCGATGACTTTTTTACTTCAGAAGTGTACAGAGATTGCGAAAATGGCTTTCAGCACTGACTGCTCCTGGGAAGACATTTACTAAGAGCTTGATTTTCCTCCCTTTGAAATGATATGTTCTTCTTTTTTGGATACCTGGAAAAATAGCAAAATTCTTTTTTTAAAAATATTTTTATTTGAGAGAGAGAGAGAGCAAGAGAGAGCACAAGCAGAGGGGGGAGAAGCAGGCTCCCCACTGAGCAGGGAGCCTGATGTGCAGCTCCAATCAATCCCAGGAATCAAGGATCATGACCTGAGCCAAAGGCAGATGCTTAACCAACTGAGCCACCCAAACACCCTTTAATTCTATCATTTAACCTAGATGTGTCAAGCAATCAAAATCTCTAGGACCCAAAATATTATTTTGACCTGATGATTGTTTATTCTTTTCAAAGAAAACTTTATTATATCTTTGAATAATTTTTCTCTTTCACATTTTCCACTCTCTACATCATGCAATTATCTTAATTCTGGATCTCTGCTGGTTCTCTGTATCTAATTTATTCTCTGTGCTTTTATTTCCCACTTTTTCACCTGTATTCTCTGTGATTATATCAAGTGTTTCTTCAATGTTAATAATTTAATTTTATCTATTGTTTTTTCTGCTATTTCTACTTTATTTACTATTTCAGTAACTATGTTTCCAGGTACTACAGAGTAAGTATCTAAGGCAAGGCAACCTGACTTCCATATGCTGAGTTCTGCCAGCCATTATCTCTGAAGGAAACTAGTAACTAGACATGCCACTCCTCAATCTTCACTCTTTATAACAATGTAAGAAAAATTATACTTTTTTTTGCTCCTTGTCTAAAATCATAATAAAAATACAAGTAATCTATACATGTATCAAAAGAGGAACAGCTTAAAAACATCCATATTTTTACAAAAGTATCCATATTTATTTGTTAATGTTATTTCCTATTACCTCACATTACATATAGCCAGAACTTTTACCCTGGCTATCATTTCAAATCAATCTTATTCAGAGTAGAGAACCATAAAATTGAGAGACCAGGAGAAGGAGGGAGTGGGGGAGACAGTGAAAGAGAGAATATCCTACGACGAGATGAGTTGGGAGACAAATAAAAGTATTTATAAATGAACTAACCAATAAATGTATAAACAATTAAAAGTATCTATTAGAACAATTAAATATTTAGTTTACATACATTCCCAAACTATAATATGCTAGTAGAATCAATGGTGACATTATAAGGTCCAAAAGAACAAAGTTTTCCTAAAGTTCAGAGGCTTATTCTAGTCTAAGCTGTGCCATGAATTAGCCATAACATCTTAGGGGAAATACTCAATAAGCCATCTAATATTTCATTCTTTTGGCATTAAAAATGAGAGAATTAATAGAGGTAACACTTAAAATCCTTTACAGTTATCAAATCCTACCAACATGTAAGTAATTTATTGTACTAGGTACAGCAGCTAGCCTACAAAATGGCCCAGATAGATTCCCACCTCCTGGTATGCACTCTCATGTAGTCATCTCCCACAGTGACTAGGGATGACCTATGTAATAACAAATATGATGTTGCCAATGATGAAGCATAACTTTGATTGCTAGGTCATATAAGACATTGCAACTTCTGACTTTTTTGAATCCCTTTCTCTGGGGGCAGCCAAACGTCATGTCATTAAATACTCCAAAATAATTCTAAGGCAATAATCTGCTACACAGAAACAGATAATAAGCTAAGACCACGGAACAATATGTTTTGAGTAACTTCTTTTATCTCCTACAAAATTTATCCCACTTTTCAAATGAGTACTGTTCAAAGAGGGACTAAGGAATCAATAAGATATGTACTTTCATGTACGTAAGATAAAGAATGCCTAAGAATGCCATCTCTAACTACAAAATAGAATTTTTCCCCATACAAATATAATAGTTTGGGGTGTGGACCAATTCATGACCTTTTCCTTAACATCATGCCCTCTGACATCGACTAAGCCAACTGACTCAAAACTAATATTATAGATTGAATTAAAAGGTTAATCTGTCATTCTAACAGTTGCTTGAGAAGTAAACTTTGGTAGTAATTTTTATAGGAAATGGTATATTGTTTTATATTCTGAAAGTTACAATGTATTTATGTGAAACTGAAACTGAACCTGAACGTAGTTTACAGAATCTGTCACAAAAGGGACACCTGTGTGGCTCAGTTGCTTGTGATCAACTTTTGATTTCAGCTCAGGTCTTGATCTCAGGGTTGTGACTTCAAGCCCCTCACTGGGCTCCACGCTGGGCGTGGAACTTACTTTAAATAAAAAATCTATCAAGAAAGACATTTAACATCTCAAATGATTTCCATCATTTGGGGCAGAGATGTGTGATTTAGCAAATTCTAAAGATCACTTGGCAAAGTATCCTCCATTTGTCTCCTCTGATGGGGAAAAAAAGAGTGTCTTATTTCCAAGCTAAGGAGATTTGTTAATAAATGTTTAAAGGGGGGGCACCTGGGTGGTTCAGTCAAGGTTAAGCATCTGCCTTCAGGTCAGGTCATGACCCAGGGCCCCGGGATTGAGCCCCACATAGTTGAGCAACCTGCTCAGTGGGGAGCCTGTTCTCCCTCTCCCTCTGCCTGCTGCTACCCTTGCCTCTCTCTCTGTCAAGTAAATAAATAAAACATTTTTAAAAATTTTTTTAAAGGTTTAAGTGGATATTCCTATAAAGTGATATATTGCACTTGAGCTATATATAACTTTCAACTAATTGATGTTGTTGCTGTATTTTGTAAACATTAACGTCTTTACCAGTCAGAGGAATGGTCACAGTCACTTTGCTCATATTACTGAAGTTGACTGATTCGAAGTTAACTATATGATCCCTAAAATCACAATTCTGCCTTTAACTTTAGGCAGGGCTGCCCATGTTATCAATGTGGTGGAATTACCCTGGCCCTTCATGCAGAAGGTAAATGTATATCATTCACAAACCAACTATATTTTTGAGCCTCAATAGAGAAGAAAAAGTTTATAGCCTCCATTTTTATTAGCTTCCATACTCCCATTTTCTTTATGTATTCTGATTTCCTTTATATGAATTTCCAATTAACAAGTCTTTTATTTGACAGCCATTTTGATATTCTTTCCTCAATAAATTGGAGTATGGTCACATATACATATGCATGTATTAGGCTACTAATATTTTAAAGGTGTGTAATATCCCAAGGTTTTCAAAATACCATCTAAGTAAAAAAATATATATATATATCTGTGATTGATAATCTATTCAAAAATGTAAGAAAAAATTTTCTGAAACTTTAAATGTAAACTTTGGATAATAAATCATTATATTTTTTAAAACTGCCTTAACAGGGCAGCTCCGGTGGTACAGCGGTTTAGCGCTGCCTGCAACCTGAGGTGTGATCCTGGGGACCCAGGATCGAGTCCCACGTCGGGGTTCCTGTATGGGGTCCGTTTCTCCCTCTGCCTCTGTGTGTGTGTGTGTGTGTGTGTCTCTATGAATAAATAAACAAAATCTTAAAAAAAAGGGGGTGCGGGGATCCCTCGGTGGCTCAGTGGTTTGGTGCCTGCCTTTGACCCAGGGCGCGATCCTGGAGTCCTGGGATCGAGTCCCGTGTCAGGCTCCCGGGATAGAGCCTGCTTCTCCCTCTGCCTGTGTCTCTGCCTCTCTCTCTCTCTCTCTCTGTCTATCATGAATAAATAAATAAATCTTTAAAAATATAAAATAAAAAATAAATAAATAAAACTGCCTTAACATGCTACTTATCTTCTATTTTAATCAGATCTAAAACTTAGAACAGAGGCAGGAAGTATAGTGCTTTTGAAGAACTATAAATTGCTCAATAAAGCAGTTTAGAATCCAAATTAAGAATATTGAGAATAAAGGTTAGTGAAGTAAGCAGAGATCATAAAATACTAACATTATTATAACTCTATCTAAAACTAATGAAGTACATTTAAATAAAAATATTTCAGAATAACATAAAATTTCCAGGGGAAAAACACATAAATTTAAAATGAAAGAAATCATATGTGCTTACCATGAATAAATATGGATATACAACCAAAAATGGGTACTCATGACTTTAAATATTACTTTAATTAGATGGAAGAAAAAAATTCTGGTTAAACTGACTCTTCTGACATTTATGCTCCTTTCAAGCTATGCCTCTGTGGAGCAAAGTGCACTCAGGTACATTGTTCTATTTCCTATATCTCAAAGACAAGTTCAACATCATGACTTTTAGTTATCAAAATGGGATTCCAATAGCCTCATCCAGATGTAATGGACAAAATAAACTACTTCCTCCCAAGATTAAGAAAGTAAAAATCTGACCAAATGTCAATACCTTCCTTTCTGTAACCAAATTTTTGTGCAAATATACAAAAGTCCCATTAGAAAACAAAAAATTCATAAATATGTCTGTGTTGATTTGGCAATAACAGCGTCATTCAAGAAAAGAATAATGGGTAGAACAAAAAAGATAAAAATGATTGATACCTATTAATAATAATATATACCAACTCAATATCACACATAGATAATTATGAAAATAATCTTCATAGGTTTTAACAGGAAAACAAGGCCAGAATACGTAACCTGAAATTTACACATGTTGGTTTATATTCTTTGACACAAACAAGTAAGGTAATATTTAATTCACATTTTCCTTTCAAGGCTTTTTTGTTAATAAAAGCTTTGGCTGCATAAATGAGTCAATATAAATCTTGCAAAAGTAGCAATCTTCCTAAAATGAATAAACAGAAGGTTCCCAATAGGTGCTTCTGAAGTAATATAAACTTCACTTCTATCATATTACATGAGGTTCTACATGTAACAGAAAACAAGATGTGAATATTTATCTCATTAGTAACCTCTGCCAGGTATCTGAGAATAACTGGTCACGATAAGCTTCCAAAGATGATTTACTGGTAGTTAACTATTTCTTTTTCCGTTATGAATTTTTTCAGGACTTTAAATATCACATTTTTATACTTATTAGGGCAGTGGTTCTTAATTTTTTTCTCTCCCTCTAGTTTGTATCTATATGCATCCTCAAAGCTGAAATGGTCTCTTGTAGGCAGCATATAGTTGTTGTTGTTTTTTTAATCTATCTAGTCACTCTGTCTTTTGTAGAATTCAATACATTTACACTGAGAGTAATTATTAGTAAGGACTTACTAATGCCATCTTATTAACTGCATGTGTTAAAAATACACATCAGATCCATCTAGATAATTAGTTAAAATAAATTACTGAGCGACATCTCCAGAGTTTATGATTCAACAGGCCTTGGGGTGGGGCCTGAGCATTTGGATTTGTAAGAAGTTCCCAGGTAATGTTCATGCTACTGTCAAATGACCATACTTTGCAAGACAGATGTGGTATGGGTGGGGGTGTGTGTATGAAATAAGTGAAGGCAATTAAGAGTACACTTATCCTGAAGAACAATTAGTGATGTACAGAATTGTTTAATAACTATATTATACACTTTAAAATAATATAACTGAATTTTTATTATGCTTGAATTTTAAAAAATAAATAAAAAAAAAAGACAACCACACTTTGAAAACCACTGCTTTGGGGTGATTCAATGAAATCAGAAGTCTAGTTATAAACCATTACAGCATCATCCAATTTTTTTTATATCAAAAGAAAAAATATTTGCTCAGATAAAGTACACAAATACAGAGTATAAAATTATTTTCAAGTTTTCCTTTACATTAAATAATGTGTAAACCATCCTGTCTCTCATTTATACAGTGACAAAAAACATTAATCAACTATAAGAGCAAATCATGGTCTTACAAAATTTTTAAACATCATTAATAACTTTAGCAGTTAAAGTCAAAGAAATATCCCCTAGTCTACTTTTTTCCTAGTGATTGGATATTTAGAGAGGGGGAAATGGAATTCAGTAAAGAGTAGAGAGGCACAATATCAATCTGTGTGGCATGCCTTTTAAACATCTATCTTCCTATAATTACCACTGGTTCTTGCCAATTTTTATACTTTGTTATAAAGATATGTATATAATTTTCTTCAATCCAAATATGTCAGGGTGCTTCCTAAATGGATTCCAAGAACCTTCCCTTGAAGCAGTTTGGATTCAATAACAAAAAAAAAAAGTATATAAAAATTATTCCAATTAATCAGTTATGATGAAAAAAGAAATATCTTTACAATGAATTTCTCTGGAAAATTTTGGTATTAAAACTCTAAATAAATGCATTCCTAAAAACATACCCAAAACTTCCTTTGTAGGAAGCAATATGTTTTTAATATGTGGAGGATACAAAGATGATTGAAATAGGCCCTACTTTCAAGGTGGTTAGCACTAAAGAGGTTAAGATAAAACAAGTCCATATATATTTTTTAACATTTATTTGAGAGACAGAGAGAGAAAGTGCACAAGTGGGGGGTGGGAAGCAGAGGGAGAAGCAGACTCCTGCTGCGTGAAAGCCCAATGAGGGGCTTGATCTCAGGACTCTGAGATCATGACCTGAGCCTAAATCAGGAGTCAGATGCCCAAATGAATGAGCCACCCAGGTGTCCCAAATCCATTAATATTTTTAATACAATACCTGGTATAAAGTGCTACAACAGACAATTTTATGCAAGAAAGAAACTGGAAAAAGGCTTTAGGAAGAAGCTTATTGGACAAAGGCCCTAAATAATGGACAGAACCTCAATGGACAAACTCAGGGGAAGAGAGGAGAGTATGAATATATGCACATTTATACATGCATAGAGAGGCATATATCAGAAACAGCATTCTCTTCGGGTTTAAACTTTGAAAGCATGATGCAATTTTTTATTTGCTTGGTTCTCTAAACACAGAAGTTTCAAATACTTAAGTCTGTTATATCTTTGAACGTTAATACAATTTAGGTAGCATATACATCTTTATTTTCACTTACTAGACTAGTACTAATTAATTGCTCATCTAACTTAAGATTTCATACTGACTATAGAATATCACTTTAAAGAGGAGTGTTCTACTGATATAATATTGTATACCACAGTTTGGATAAGTGGTCATTAAAAGAACCATTTACATAATATGATTTCCATAAACCTGATTTCCTTTAAATTAAGTAGACTAGGCATGACATCTGCTCTGAAGCAGTGGTTCTCTCTATATAAATGTTATTGGAAATAGAAAAGAAACAAAAACAAGATGAAAACCAAATGTAACTTCCATTAAAGGATGATCAATAATAGTCAATCTCTATATACAGTACTACAATGACAGTAATAAACTTCAAAATATCTTAACAAATGGTGTATGTGGTGAATGCATTTGTGGGTATTAGTGTATGTGTGTTCTAAATCTATACTCAAAGAGTAATAAAATATTTTATTGGGAAATAAGCCCTTCAAATTTGCTTATATTTTATTGTTGAGAATTTTAGCATATTCATCGAGGATATTCTCTAGTTTTCTTTTTTATAGAGTCTTTTCCTTCTTTTAATATCAGGATAATTCTGGTCTCATAAAATAAGTTTCCTCCTCTTTAAAGTTTTGGCCCATACAGTTAATCAGATGGCATAAATAACTCTTTAAATATCAATAATCACTCTAAATGTAAATGTACTAAATTCTCCAGATTCAAAGCAATCCCCAACAAAATTCCAATGGCATTTCTCACAGAAATAGAAAAAACATTTGTATGGACCCACAAAAGATGCTGAATAGCCAAAACTACCTCAAGAAAGAAGAATAAAGTTGGAGGCAGCACACTATGATTTCAAACCATCTACAAAACTATAGTAATCAAACCAGTATGCTACTTGCATAAAAGACATATAGACGACCATTGAAAAGAACCAAGAGTCCAGAAATAAACCCTCACATATGGTCAACTGATATTTGACAAGGACATCAAGAATACCAAAGGGGAAAGGATAGTCTCTTCAAGAAATGGTGCTGGGAAAACTAGATAACTACATGCAAAAGTACAAAATTAGACCCTTATCTTACATCACTAACAAAATTAACTCAAAATGGACTAAAGACTTAACTGAAATCATAAAACTTCTTGGGAGAAAATATAGGGGAAAAGCTCATTTACGTCAGTCTTGGCAATAATTTTTGGATATAATGCCAAAAGCACAAGCAACAAAAGGAAAATTAATAAATGGGACTACATCAAACTAAAATAAATTTAAAAAGCTCTGCACAGCAATAGAAATAACCATGAAATAAAAAACCAATCTAACAAATGGGAGAAATATTTACAAATAATGTGTCTTAGACTAATATCTAAAATCTATAAATAACATACAACTATACAGCAAAAAAATGATCTGGTTTAAAAATGGGCAGAACTAAATAGATATTTTTTTTAAAGAATACATACAAATTACCAACATGCATATGAAAAGATGCATGACATCACAATCATGGAAATGCATATCAAAATTACAATAAAATATCATCTCACACATGTTTGAATGGCTATTATTAGAATGACAAGATATAAGAAGTATTGGAGAATAGGAGACCATTGTGCATCATTGGAGGGAATGTGAAATAGTACAGCAGCCACTATGAAAAACAGTATGGAGGTTGCCAAAAAAATTAAAAATAGAACTACCATATGATTTAGCATGTATACACACACACACACACACACACACACACACACACACACACACACCTGAATATTATTCAGCCATGAGAGAGATGGAAATCCTGACATTTGCAACAACATGGAAGAACCCTAAGAACATTACACTAAGTAAAATAAATTACAGTATGATAAATACTGTATAATCTCACTTATACTTAGAATCTTAAAAAGTTGAACTCCTAGTAACAAAGAGTAGATTGGCTGTAGCCAGGGGGTCGGGGAATGGAGGGGTAGAGGAAATGGGTAAAAGTGGTCAAAGGGAACAAACTTCTAGTTATAAGTTGTGGGGATCTAATAGAGCATGGTGACTATGGCTCATACTACTGTACTGTATAGTTGGAAGTTACTAATACAGTAAATCTTAAAAGTTCTCACCCACATACACATAATTAAGTAACTAACCTTACTGTGGTAACCATTTCATAATATACACCAAATCATCACACTGCACAACTTAAACTTACATAATGTTATGTGTAAATAACATAAAAACCTCAATAAATCTGGAGGGGGGGAGACAATATCCCAAAAGAAACAGTAATATTAAACTCTTCAGCCAGCTTTATTTCCAATAAAAGGCAGTTTATTAGCTAAGAAAAATCTAGAAATATTATAATTATTATAATTGTTATAATTAATTCATTGTTATAATTAATTCAATATACATGAAAATGTGAACTATCTAGAATTGTTATAGAAGAACTTTGTCAACAACTAAAAATCTAGTAAATACAAAAGTCCATGACCTTAGGGATAGTGCATTAGGCTTAGGTTCCAAAACCATAGTGTCCAGGAGCTGATTCAGATATCCTTTGTTACCTGAACAGAAGGTTGATCAAATCCAGTAGTTAAAATAATGCCACAACTGCCTTAAGAGAACCATTTACACGAGGTACTGCAAGAACACCTAAAAGTATAGAAGTGTGGATTTCAGAGTTACAGAATAGATCATGTGACTATTTTTGCAGCTGCTTATTGTGTTTCTATATTCAACAGGCAGAATTCAATCTGAGCCTTGCCTTTACTGTAAAATATTAAATGTCAGCAAAATTATGAGGGAGGAGGATGCCTGTCTTCCTCGCTAACCTTTAGTCTGGGGAAGCTACCAATAGCTAATAAAAATAATGATCAACTGGTATAGGTTAGTTTGCAATTAATCTTCTGTGTGTGTGTGTGTGTGTGTGTGTGTGTGTAGAGTATGTAACATTAACAGTACTGTGGAAAGATATACTCTCCAAAATGCTGGGAAGCCAGAGGCATATTGATTATTGGGACATCTTAAAATGAATTTTGCTTTCTAGGGCTTTCTTGGTGTTAGGTCTGGCTCAAGAACTTATAGATCCCAAAGCTGATATACATTCCCTTAAATGGAAATGCATTGACTGTTAGCACACATTCTTCCAAAAAAAAAAAAAAGATGACATTAGTTCCAGGTATAAAAAGATTAGATATAACAACAAATGACCTCAGAGCTAGATAGACAATACCTCATGTGGACAATTACACACGTAGTTTATAGGACTCTAAAGAGCCATCAGGGAATCTAAAGGGCCAACAGAAGCTACATTTAGACATATTACATGTATTCCTACTCTACGTGGCCACTTGTAATAAACTTATATATGATTAGATTAAGTTATCTGACCAATCTTATAGCATATGGTTTCTTCCTACAAATCCATGACCCACATAAAATGCTACAAGTACTGAATATAGCAAACTTCTGTGTCAAATGTGCCATTTGTATTTATTTGTACAGATTATAAGCTTTTATTATAGTTAAGTTCAATAAATATTAAACACACCCCTTATATGCTTAAATGAGTATATCTATATAATTTAAAGATTTAATGATTCAAAAAAAAAAAAAAAAAGATTTAATGATTCAGCTAGCCATTTCTGATATCAGCATATGGGAATCTTAGGTAACATGTAACAATGACCAGAAGTAATTATAATGTTATTTGGATATTTTGGTCATTATTGATAGGCTAGTAAAACATACTGTCCTGAGTAAATACTTAAAGGAAGAGAAATCTGAAATGGTATAAAAAATGACAGTGTTTCAGTGTACTGAAAATTAAATACCACCTCACAATTCCTTGGAAGATTCTATTTCTGTTTCTACAACTGACTTGCAGAAAAATGACTAAGTCACTTAGCTTCTGTACACATCGTGTGGTATAATATTTTTGAAGTGCTACTGAATACAAATTAGAACTAATACTAAACTATACTTTTGAATGTCCCTTTTGTCTTTATTTTCAGATTTAGCATTCTGCATTTATTAGGGGAACCTGTTTCTCTCCAAACCTTATTAGACTCTTTTAAGGATTAAGATGTGAAACATCTCTGCCAAGCAACACCTTTTGCATACAGTTTAAAAGAACAAAAGGACTGGATTAAAATCAAACTTATTTTATTTGAACCAGCAACAACAAGAAAAGCACAGTATGCTATTTTAAACTATACTTCCTTCTATCCATCATAATTCATAGGCTAACTATAATATTTTATAATCTTTTTATATTTATTTTCCTTCAGACAGCTTTGTCTAGAATACTGATCTCTGAACTAAATAACCATTTTCTTTCATGATTTTAACTGAATGAATTATGAAATATCAATATGACAACTGCAAAAACAAACATCTTCATAATGAAATAAACGTCTACCTAAAAGAAATATGAGAAATAGTCCAGAAAAGTTGTTTTCTAAACAACTACTAGATTATGTGTCGTCTATAAATCAGATAGTACAGAAATTGATCACTATAAGCCATATTTCCTATAGTTATTAGCTTCAATTATCAAGAAGTGCTCAGAGCTATTATCAACTCCATAATATCAGGATAAGAGAATAAAGAATAATATGTTAAAAAAATGTTCAATCCAGCTCCTAAACTCAAATATTCATACATTTTAAAATATTTAATGCAAATTCACTTTGTCTCTATGGCATTTATACAAGGAAAATAATTCAAACAGAAAGTTTAAATTTTTTCAATCGAGTTAAGATTTTACTATTCTTATTGTGTGACATCTCTCTGAAAGAATGATCTATTCTTTCCTAGAGACCTTTCTGGGTAGTGATAATAATTAAAATTCCTATATTTTAAATAAAGCTTAGGATAGGGAATTATAATTCTTATACCTAAAAGCATCAACCAGCTAAAAATTATAAATTTAGCCAGGAAACCAAATTATAAGGAATAAAGCCCATTCTATACTATTCAACCTAGTGTATTACATAACTCCTTTGTCTCTGCAAAAACGTACAGATCTACCAAATGTGATCATCTATCCCAACTGACTTTCTTCATAATTTTGATTCCAGGCCCACAGAAGTTAAGTTTTCTCAAGGTAGAGAGTTACTCTAAAAAATATGTAGGTTTCTGAATTCTAATCCACTGAAATAAGAGAATTCTTTCTATTAGAAACAAAGGAAACAAGTATTCTAAATTCCATGAAAAGTATATAAGGTCATGTGCTTTTTAGATTATTAACTACCTACCATAGGGTATAAAACTAGTTTATAAACTACCATTAGAAAAATTACTGTTTAGTGATTAACTACTAATACAAAGGAGGGCTTCTCAATGAGCTTTTAAATCTCTTGTTAAAACTTAACAAAATTCCAAAATAGAGATTATTATTACCATTTTACATCTGAAAAACCTGAATATCAGAAAGATTGTAATCTTTTAAAAGACCATTTAGTAAGTAGTATACTTGAGATCCAAATACAGATCTGAGAAACTCACACTCCTTTCATTTCACCAGACTGTTCCTTTCTAAACATACCCAATCTCTTACCCATAAGTCCCATTTCAGCTCCAAGTCTAAGCTGCTTCAAGGAGGCGGACTGATGAAAACATGGGATAGCTGAACATGGAGTAAAAGCATAAAACAAGAAGAAATGAAAGGTATAAAGTATATAAATATTTATAGTAAAGTAAGCAAAAACATAAGAATAATATCAATAATTGGACTTTGTTTTACTTTCAGAGCATGTCAATACCCACATGCAATATGCATAGCAATTTAGAGATTAAGAGAGACGAGCCAAAAACGAATACATCTTCATTCATACAAACTTTTGGTCAGCAAATTTTGTATAAGGGGCCAGACAGTAGGTTGAAAATATTTTTAAATTTTTAACTATTTTAATAACAATTAAAATAGGACACTGTAAAAACTTGTGGGATGCAATTTAAAACTGCTTAGAAATTTAAAGCATATATTAGAAAAGAAGCAAGATTTAAAATAATTGATATAGGGGCACCCGGGTGGCTCAGGGATCAAGTCCCTTTTCAGGCTCCCCATAGGGAGCCTGCCTCTCCCTCTGCCTATACATAGTCTGCCTCTCTGTGTCTCTCATGAATATATAAAATCTTTAAAAAATAAATAAATAAAATCAATGATATAAAATTCTTCCTGAAAAAGTTTTAAAAACCACAGCAAAAACAAAAACAAAAAACCATACATGAAAAAGAAATTATAAGAAATTATCAAACTAAGAGAAGAAATAAATAAAATAGAAACAGACATATGATTAGAGAAAAAACAAAACAAAACAACAACCAGACTACTTCTTTGAAAAGGTAAATGAAATTGATAAACTCTTAGCAAGATAAAAGGAGAAAACACATTTAATATCAGGAATGAAAAAGGTACATCACTATAGGTATTACAGGTATGGAGAAGAAAATTAGAAAGGCATTATGAACAACTTTATGTTTATACATTTAAAAATGTTGATAAAATGGACACATTCCTTGAAAAACACATCTTACCAAAACCGATATAAGAAAAAATAGAAAAAAAAATAGAAAACTGAATGGGCCAATTTCTATTGAAAAGATCAAATTCAGAATTTAAAACCTTACATCATGCCCCCTTTCACTCAAACTCAAACCTTGCACCCTTCTCAAAAGACTCTAGACCCGAATAACTTCACTGGTAGAATTCTAACAAAGATTTAAAACAGAATGAGTACCAATTTTATACAAACCCTTCTAGAGAATAGAATTGGCCTGTATAACCTTGCTCTAAAACCCAAAAGACATCATAAGTAGGAAAAATTATAGGTAAATATGTCTTGTTAACACTGAGAAAAAAATTCCAAAATACAACAAGGACAAACTTAACCCAGCAATATATAAAAAAGTTAGTAAAAATTTCAGGGAGATTTCAGCTGTTCGTCAGACTGGGAGGGCTAGGAATCTTGACTACAAATCTTTTTTTTTTTTTTTTTTTTGACTACAAATTTGAGAAATATATTCTCACACAGGGGAGCAGTATTGCCCCTAAGGACAAATTAGATACTCTTAATAGCATAAGGAATAACAGATGCAGCGTTGCAAAAATAAAAGGCACATATGTAAGGTAAGGTTAGAGGTAGATGGCAGGTGTTCTAAAATTTCCAAACCATTCACTTGCTCTAGGAATATAAGTACACTCTTTACATGAGAAATGGGCAGTTACAGAGAAGAGAGCCTAGAGCAAATTTTCCAATCAACCAACAGGAACAAAGGCATCCCCCACTTTCTAATACCAGCTTCTCAAACAGAGGAAGTAAGATATGACCTGTGAAACATTACGTCAGTTTCCTTTCTACCCATTCTGTGTCCATGCTTCTGTTGTTTCAAATTTTTCCAACAGAAGACTCGTGCTTTGGCTCTAATCCATCTGGGAAATTTACTACATAGCTTAGAAAAACAGAGAAAGCCATAGATTAATTATACAAATCCCAAGAAGCAAAGAATCTTCACATTATTAAAGGTTGAGAGAAAACAAACATGAAGTATAGAAAAGCATTCTTATAGGGTAGCAGGCTGAGAAGGTGATTACCTCTAAATTTTTAAAAGAATGTTTTACAAAACAAGTACCACATGTTTACCTAATGTGCTGGCAATTAACAAGTAAAAAAGGGATGTCTGGGGAATGCCAAATACGAGCATACAGGAAACATGAGAAAATAAGTAGATGTACCTTGATTCCTGAGCAAACAAATTCAACCACTAATTTTAATCGAGGTCAGTATCACCTCATGTCTAGATTTAATACTATATTTCCAAGTTAATTTCATTGCAGTGAAGCACATATCCTAATTTCATCTGAAAATCTAAATCTTACTCAACCATCTTCAATATGTCATTCCTCTGCTATAAACCCAACCACAAATAACTCTATCAACTAAGTCTAAACCAAACTCTGGCTATCAGAACCACGATGATTTGACCTAGTCGATTACTTCTGGAGATGAGAATGGTAGTTTAAATATGGCTACAAATTCTTTGCAGTTTTTCCCTGTGTTCCCTGAATATGGAATGTCCCTTTCACTTGCATATACACTAACAGAATATGGCAAAAGTGTGACTTTTGATACTGGGCCTCAAAGGGACTTACAGTTTCTGTTCTTTCCCTCTTGGAATACCACTACATAAGAAACCTGGGCCATCCTGCTGGAGAAGCCACATGTAAGGGTCCTAGCTAATCATCAAACATGTGAGTGTGGTCATCTGGACTCCCTTATCACAATGCAGTAGCTGCAAGGGTGACCCCAGACTAGAAAAAACAACCAAGCTGAGAGTAACCCAAATTAAATAATCAAGAAAAAAAAACTTTGTTTTAAGCCATTGGATTTTTACTCTATTATATATATAATGTATATTATATACATATATAATTTATATTTACATATGCATATAAATTTAATTTTTTTTAATTTAATTTTTTATATCGAAATACAATTTTAAAAAAGAATGCAAAAATAAGAAAACAAATTTTAGTAACAAAACCCAATTTTTTAAAATCGACAATAGGGCACCTAGGTGGCTCATTTGGTTAAGCATCTGCCTCTGGCTCAGGTCCTGATCCTGGGGTCCTGGGATAAAGCCCCACATTGGGCTCCTTGCTTGGCACAGAGGTGGTTTCTCTCTCTCCCTCTGCCCCTCCTCCCAGTTATGCTTGTTCTCTTTCTCTCTCTCTCTCAAATAAATAAATAAATAAATTAAGTAAGTAACAAATGTGAACAGATGCCTCACTAAATTATGGCAATTAATAAGCACATGAAAAAAATGTTCAACATCATTGTGGAAATGCAAATTCAAACTCAGTGAGATATTACTACGTATCTATTAAAACAGCTAAAATATAAAAAACATAACAGCAAATGCTAGCAAAAGTAAGAGGAACTGGAACTCTCAAGCATTGCTGGTGGGAATGCAAAGTGATATAGATACACTGGAAAACATTTGGGCAACATCTTAAAATATTAAACAAATACTCAAATGACCCAGAAATCCCATTGCTAGACATTTACCCAAGAGAAATAAAAACTTATGTTCACACAAAAACCTATAGAGCAAATACTGTAACAGCTTTGTTCATAATTGCCAAAAAACATCTTTCAACTGGTCAATGTGTTAAAAAAAAAAAGACAACAACCCTGAGATACATCCTTACTATGGAATACTACTCAATATTAAAAAGGAATTAAAATAATAGGAAAAAGAAAAAGACTACCAATCCACACAATAACATTAATGAATCTCAAGTACATGATAAATGAAAAAAGCCAGACTTATAAGGCTGGCTTATTCTATTTATATGATATATTTTAGAATCAGTATAAAATACAGAACAGGGCAGCCCGGGTGGCTCAGCAGTTTAGCGCCGCCTTCAGCCCAGGGCATGATCCTGGAGACCCAGGATCCAGTCCCGCATCGGGCTCCCTGCATGGAGCCTGCTTCTTCCTTTGCATGTGTCTGCCCCTCTCTCTCTCTGTTTCTCATGAATAAATAAATAAAATCTTTTTTTAAAAAAAGAATTGTTTTAAAAAAATACAGAACAGAAAAAAATTCAGTACCAGGGACAGAAGGTAAGGCTAGAATCTGATTACAAAAGCACACAACAGAATTCTGGTGGAAGGTAGAATTCTTCTGTTTAATTTAACTGTGATGGTAGTTACAAGACTCTAAGCATTTGCTAAAATTTATAGACCTATATGCTGGAAAAAGTGAATTTTATTGTATAGAAATTATTCATCAGTAAGTCAGAATTAAACAGACTAAACACACACATAAACAACCCCCCAAACATTGTACTTAAACATTTGCATCCCTCAGAATAATGATTAATTTTTCTAAATGTGTAATTCAATCAACAAAATTAGCAAATTTTAGCTAGAGGATGAGTTAACTACTTTTAAAACTACTGTCCTAACTCTTAAACATTGTAATTTCAGGCTTCTGGATCACTCTCCAATCCAATCCATATTCCTCATCCCAAAGAAATGACCTAGATTTGCAGACATATGAATTACTCCTGTTTAGCTTACAAACACATTGTCATCTAAGAAAAAGACATAGAAAACTGGGTACAAAATGTTATAACGAGAGGGAAAAAACACCAACACCCATAGCACTTCTACTGTTCTTCCTTTTATGCCGGGGCTCTAAAATGCAATCCCTCTGGTTGAAACACAAGTAGCCCTACTGGTAAAGTTGATAGACGGGTCTGAAGAGGTTTTCTTCCCTAATGAGGGAAAACAAGAACTTATTTATTTTCCTAAAATTATCTATCTATACATAAAAATGGACTTGGTCTGTTTTCAGATTGTATTTATGATGACATTACAGCACTGTCTATTACATACTATCTCAACTCTTACAAGTTGTCTCTACATTTGAATGTAGTAGTAGAGAATTTAATTTCAACACAAAAGAATACAAAGAAAGTGACTTAAGAGACACAAAGATTGGGGCGCCTGGGTGGCTCAGTGGTTGAGCATCTGCCTTCGGCTCAGGGCATGATCCCAAAGTCCTGGGATCCAGTTCCACATCAGGCTCCCTGGAGGGAGCCTGCTTCTCCCTCTGTCTCTCTTTGTGTGTCTCTCATGAATAAATAATAAAATCTTAAAAAAAAAAAAAGACACAAAGACTATTCTGCAGAAGAAACTATTATTAAAGGCAAGCTTCCTTAAAAAAAAAAAAAAGGCAAGCTTCCTTTCATGCAAAAAAAAAAAAAAGTAAGACACTTGGCAGTCAGAAATAAGCCAACTGACATTAGTATTGAAGTTGGAATGAGGAGAAAAATAATTATTTATGAGCCTGAATTGTTAAGAAGCAAAATCTTTTCCAAGGACCAATAATCCCAGGATGTAGAACAAGATTTTACTATAATCAAAGCATACTCCAAAATCAACTAGAGCAGTAGCTATTCTTAGTGATCTCCTACATGACACTTTTAGTTGAGATTTCTGAATCACTGACTTCTCTCTGGTTTCTCTTCAGATGCAATACACCTTATCAAAGTCAGGCTTTTGAGTCATACCACCAGGATGCAGGATACTCCAACACTTGTGAAAGTATAACCTTGGGAAAAATTAAATTCCTTAATATTGCTTTGATTCCTCATCTGTAAAATGGTTATGAAAACAAGTATCAGCATCTCATAAGGAAACTTATGAAATTCAAAGAGATAATCCATGCAAAGTCCTTGGCATAATACCTGGCACAATAATAGCTATTACTAACCTCTAAATTATCAATCTTTGATTCTCATAACAAATGACTGAATGAGACTACGGAAAGATCACCTTCTCCGTGATACTCCCAGGCCCCCACCCAAAAGGAAATAAAATGATATATAAATCCAAGAAGTTATCTGTTCACTTTTTAATTCCTGGTTACTTTGCATTTTACCACATGGTACTACTAAAAATGACAGGAATAATTTTTCATTCATTATGTAAAATTCTTCGCGCTGTCTTCCAGAGAACATAAAAGGGCCAAAAATAATATTATGGTAAAGAAAAAAGTTGAGAGAAAAGTAAATTCTAAAGAAAGTGCAAAGGCAGTAGTGGCAGGGAGATGAAGGAATGGGAGGAGAGAAGTCTTCTCTAAAGCCTTTAAAGTATGTGACACTGCCAACTGTATTCGTCCTTCACAGAATGCTCCTCAGCTTCACCAATCTAGTAGTACTCTCCTTCTCTCCTTCCTCATCTACTCTGAAGGCTCAATGCACAACAGGATGTTTTCATTTTCCACTCCTCAATTTTTTTGTTCTCAAAAAGAAATGAACTCTGTCCTCTTTTTTCTCTACACTACAACTTCCCTTAGGGTCACTTACACCTCTAGAGTAATGAGAACTCTTTATCTCAGATCTTCAAACTTTAGCTTGAGAAACAGCAAGCACTAAATACATAATCACCTTCATATATAAAACAGAGGATTTAGAATTAAGGAATTACTTGTTCCCTGAAAATACAAGATTTTATTTTTCCAAACAGCTGATGCCTTCTAACATACATGTCACATTTTGTAATAGACTAGAAGTAGCAACAGTAACAATTCCCTAGATTCCATATCCAGTTGTTTTATTCAGCAATGAATTTTTCTTTCTTCATTTTAATAAGTTAAAGATTATTATCTCAATTATTATAAATGTCTATTATTGTCCATATAACAATAATTTTAATATGCACTAATTTAAATCATACAAAGTTTATATTTAATGTATCAAAATTATCAAAACGCTGAAGATAAGTACTAGTGAAATACAAAAACAAATTAAGTGGCATGGTTTCTATATTAAAATTCATATGCAAAATAAGATTTGACACCATGGAGAAATTATGTTAAATATATAGAGCTATCATTGTTATAAACAGTATCTCACTAAAATATTTAAATTTTTGCAAAAATAGCAATTTAAGGAAATCATTAAGTATATTTTAATAGGTGAATGAAGCCCTGCAACTAAAAAGAAAGTACTGAAAAAAAAAAAAAAAAAAAAAAAAAAAAAAAAAAAAAAGAAAGTACTGTACTTCATCACTCTTCCTTCAGTTTTTTAGAACCTACCGGAGAGATTCAGCCATTCGCCTCAAGTCTTCATTTTGCTGTTTTAAACGTTCAAGCTTTGCCAGAATCTTGGACAGTTCTCGGCTAGAGTGATCAGGGTGGTCATTATCTCGTACCAAGTGACCACCTATATAAAATAGCAAGGTCCCCCAGGCAAAAAGAATGAGCATAATCCAACGCCAGGAACCAGTCCATGGCCGCATTTTCAGATTTTCAACTCACTCTCCTGGCTTCCTGGAGTTCAAAGAATTGAAAACATCATAACTCTGTTTCTAGCTAGTGCAAAAGTAGTAGCCTTCTGTTGTTTCAACACATGATGCTTCAGACAAATTGGTGTCTCTGGTAGTCCTGTAGTGAATCTTTCAAAGAGATCCTCCTGGTGGTATGAGTAGGAAGCTTTATTGTCCTGTGCTTCATGGACTCTACATGCTGTGGAAAGAGTAAGAAATATATTTAAATTATTTAGAATATGCAAAATAGCATATGCGGAGATTCATGGAGTTAAATGAAACACATTGGTGTTGAATGGTCCACAGGGTGGCAAATAACAGCCTAATAATAAGTAAAAAGCAAAAGCTTTTATGTCTACATCACCCATGTAGACCAGGGCTATACCAGATAAATTAATTAGCTCTAAGCTTGAAAGTCTTCTAAGTGCCATCATAATTCTTGTTTCTTATATCATTGTGCAATAGATAATACACAGAAATCAAAAGATTATCTTTGAGTGAACAATCAAAGCCAAACTAACATATTCAACCACATATTTTGGCCCAATGTTTCCATGATCCCAAACAGAAACATGTTCTCATTCCTAAAAGATCTTGATTTCTGGGACATCTGGGTGGCTCAGCGGCTGAGCATCTGCCTTCAGTCCAGGGCATGATCCTGGAGTCCCACATCGGCTCCCTGCATGGAACCTACCTACTTCTCCCTCTGCCTATGTCTCTGCCTCTCTGTCTTTGTGTCTTTCATGAATAAATAAATAAAATCTTTAAAAGAAAAAAATCTTGATTCCTTCTCCCTCCATCTCCCTGCTCAGCTGATATTACACTACTTAACTCTGCATGTGACAGGCAAATTGTCACTGATAAATTCTAAAAGTGACATGCATATTAACTAAGCAAAGGTTATTGCAGCCATTAAGCAGCTGGTAACCACTCCAAATATCACAAGCAAAGGTTCATTATAGATTAAACTAGATTATCCCTTCCTTGAATGTATTAAAAAATACAAACATTTGCATCCTAAGTCTCTACCAGTTATATCTTAGTCACTGCACATCTTAAGTTTCACATGCACATGCTTTCTCAGGCTTGGCTGCAGGTTTCATTTGTCACTTCATCATTAGACTTATAATTCCCTTTAGAAACAAAACAGTTTTTTCCCCCAAAGAAAAAATTGTAGGCAAACATATAACTTTAACACCATTTGAAAATTCCAGAGCTATATAAGAGAAGTCGTATCTCCCTCCAGCCACAGAGTTCCTTGTAAAAAAGAGAAAAGATGAGAAATAGTTTTTATATTCAAGACTGAATGTGATAGGCACTTGAGCATTAATGAAGTTATTAAAAACTGAACACAAAAGTTGGGAGAAAAGTTGGAAAAGAGGCTTCAAAAATTACTACAGAGTTGCTATTTTCCTACTTTTAAACCTCAAATTTCAACTGTTTTTAAGTGGCCAAGTATTCAAAGAAAAGTAAATCTCTTCAAACAAGTTTTCTATTTCCTTCCTATTCCTACACTATTTTCATCATCGTTACTGGTTTACACTAGTTAAAACATACAACAAAAGGAATTGTACTCACTGAGAATTGTTTGAAAACCAAATAGAAAAGCAATAATCAAAAAGAAAACTTGGGTGTTTTCTCTGTTTTAATAACTATGTTTAAGCCTACTGAGAACGTTATTTTTAGTGACTCCACTGTTCATTCCTGTCTCTCTCAAAATTCTTTCTCAAAATCCTGCTCCTCTAATCTCAGGTTCCCTCATCCATTCACTAAAACATAAGAATAATTAAGGACTACTCAACATCTCAGGCCAAAGATGAGTCATAAGATGTCTACTTTATTTTGCTTTAATTGGAGTTCAATTTGCCAACATATAGCATATTACCCAGTGCTCATCCTGTCAAGTGCCCTCCTCAGTGCCAGTCACCCAGTCACCCCAACCCCCAGCCCACCTCCCCTTCCATCACCCCTTGTGTTCGCTTCCCAGAGTTAGGAGTCTACTTTTCATATGCAGAAACAATGCAGATATTCAGGGCTTCCTGGTTAAAAAGCAAATTAAAAAAACAAATCCACTCTTATGGCCTACAGGATGGATTTAATTCAGTAAGTTAACAAAAGAAGCTACACATTAACATTTGAGTTAATAATACTGTTTGTGACAACATATGCAACAATATAAATTGCTGTTTTAACATATGCTGAACCTATAATATAGTCCAAGCTATACCAGTAAGATGTTACATTTTTAAAAAGATTTTATTTATTTATTTTAGAGAGCCAGAGAGTGCACACAAGTGAGTGGAGGGGGGTGCCATGAGGGAGAAGGAAAAAATCCCAAGCAGACTTTAGGGGGAGCACTAAGCTATGCAAGGCTTGATCTCATGATCCTGAGATCATGACCTGACCTGAAACCAAGAGCCAGATACAAATGGACTGAGTCACCCAGGTGCCCCAAGGTATTAAATGTTCTAATCCTTCCCTTCATAGCAAAAGTTAACTTAAAAAATATAACTGTGATAAACAAAAGATAGCTTTCTAACAAGAATCATTTAAATAATAAGTAATAAAAAGATGTGCTATAACATTTTATTAAAATTACAACAAAAATTATAATACTCAAAGCCAGCAAAAGTATAACTCAAATAGAAACAAAAGGCTATAGAAACATAAATTTTGTTATACAAAATACTTTAAATTCTTATAAACTACCATCAAAAATAACCAAAATATTAAATATCAAAATATTAAATTGCTACATATTACATGAATTGTAAGAATGCATTAAAAATTATTGTAGGAGTAAAACATGGCCATTTTCTTAATTAATAACATCAGCCTATTGTTCGAACGATGTCTGTCAAAATGTAAACTCCATGATTTTTATCCATTTTGTTCACTGATGTATCCCAAGTACTTAGAGCAGTGTTCGGCACTTGTAGGTACTAATAACATTTTTTAATAAATAAGTGAATGAATGAGTGAAGGATGTCATACATGATATATGCTAGTATGACATATGACACAATTCATGCACATCAACTTCAAGTGCATTTTATGCCCCACTTAAGAAAGCAAATCTGAATGTATAAAGTAAAGCAGTACTATACCATGAGGAAAACAGTTCAAAAATAAGTCATTTATAAGCTTTAGGCTTTACTATTGTCAACATATACCGTATAAAACCCCCAAATAATCAAAATAAAATGGTCTAAAAGGCTATAACATCAACTTATGGTTATACCTTTCAAAATGAGAAAATAATTTCTCACTACTTTGTCTTATTTTCCTCACCTAAAAGATTCATTTTGCAAAGACAATGGGATGACTGAAGAAAGTATGTATAGATCTTGATATGAAAGCCTCTCTATTTATTTGTGAAAGAATTAGTGAAAATATTTCAAATTTTTAGTAAAAATATTTCAACATTAAGTACATGAGTGAATTTCTAACTAAAATTTATATAGTAGTATTTGCTGAGATTTCTTCCAGGAGTGGGTTGTTTCCTTTAAAGTTTTGATAAATTCATTCCTAAGATTCACATACCACCTTTCATCTGCAGAATATATATATATATATACACATATTATATCATATATATAATATGTATATATACACACATATATTTGCAGAATATTAAATGTGAATAATAATGTGTATATATATATATACACACATATATTTGCAGAATATTAAATGGACTGAAATGTGTCAGACTTCCACAAATTTATTTAGTGATACTACTTTTTTTTTTTTAAGGTAGTAGGTATTTAAATGATTCTGGGGGTGTTTACAGAGATTCTTTGGGTCATATTTGGTTAATTCTCTGAAACAAAAAAACATATGTAATTTTTCAAAGTAATTCCTTGAATCTGAAAGCCAAAGTATATAATCAGTAAAACTGAGAGCTTTAATAAAGTTGCTGTGAGGCTGAAATGATGTTAATATATATGTTCTTACTATAATGCTTGGCATATGAGATGTGCTCAATAAAAGGTAATAGTATTTTAATGCTGATAAGCTATGGAGATTAAATATATTGGTAGTAAAATAGGCAAAGCCTGGACTAGAGACTTTGTTCTGCTACGTCATAGCAAGGTAATCTCACTGAAGTTCAATTTCTTTCTCTATTAAATAGATATAATGCATACTACTTCTCCCACGGGATACTGAAGAAGCTTAGATAAAATGTGTGGGAAGCAGTTAGCATACTACTAGCAAACTGTTACTATACCACGTATATTAATGCTGGTATGTTATTTTATAGACCCATTTATAATATTTTGTTAATTTATACACCATGTATTATTATAGGCAGTTTCTAAAATGGCTACCAATGATCCCTGTGTCCTGTACTCATGCCCTATGGAATCTATTCCTCCTGAGTGTGGGCTGGACCTAGTTGACTTGCTTCTTAAATAGAATACAGAAAAAGTGATATGATTTCACTTCTGAGATGAGGTTACAAAAGACTGATACTTCTATCTTGCTCACATGTTCTTGTTACTTTGATGCTGCCATATGAAAAGACTCATGAACTATTGGGACTTCATCAAGAAAAGAAGCTTTTGCACAGCCAAGGATACAGTCAACAAAACTAAAAGACAACCTACAGAATGGGAGAAGATATTTGCAAATGATGTATCAGATAAAGGGCTAGTTTCCAAGATCTATAAAGAACTTATTAAAGTCAACAGCAAAGAAACAATCCAATCATGAAATGGGCAAAAGACATGAACAGAAATCTCACAGAGGAAGACATAGACATGGCCAACAAGCACATGAGAAAATGCTCAGCATCACTTGCCATCAGGGAAATACAAATCAAAACCACAATGAGATACCACCTCACACCAGTGAGAATGGGGAAAATTAACAAGGCAGGAAACCACAAATGTTGGAGAGGATGTGGAGAAAAGGGAACCCTCTTGCACTGTTGGTGGGAATGTGAACTGGTGCAGCCACTCTGGAAAACTGTGTGGACTGTGTGGAGGTTCCTCAAAGAGTTAAAAATAGATCTGCCCTACGACCCAGCAATTACACTGCTGGGGATTTACCCTAAAGACACATATGCAATGAAACGCCGGGACACCTGCACCCCGATGTTTATAGCAACAATATCCACGATAGCCAAACTGTGGAAGGAGCCTCGGTGTCCATCGAAAGATGAATGGATAAAGAAGATGTGGTTTATGTATACAATGGAATATTACTCAGCCATTAGAAACGACAAATACCCACCATTTGCTTCAACGTGGATGGAACTGGAGGGTATTATGCTGAGTGAAGTAAGTCAATCAGAGAAGGACAAACATTATATGTTCTCATTCATTTGGGGAATATAAATAATAGTGAAAGGGAATAAAGGGGAAAGGAGAAAAATAAGTGGGAAATGTCAGAAAGGGAGACAGAACATGAAAGACTCCTAACTGTGGGAAACGAACTAGGGGTGGTGGAAGGGGAGGTGGGCGGGGGGTGAGGGTGACTGGGTGGCCGGCACTGAAGTGGGCACTTGACGGGTTGAGCACTGGGTGTTATTCTATATGTTGACAAATTGAACACCAATAAAAAATAAATTTATTTTTTAAAAAAAAAGACTCATGTGAAATGGAACCGAATCTGTCAACAACCATGTAATTAAGCTTAGAAATCGATTCTGTGCCAGTCAAGCCTTAATGTGACTGAAGCTTGGTCCACATTTTGATCTCAGGCTTTTGAAAGACCACAGCCAGAAGATCTAGCTAAGCCATGCCCAGATTCTTGACCAACAGATAGATAGTAACTGTCTTAAATCACTTAGTCTTAAGGTGATTTGTTATATAACAATAGATAATTAGTATACATGCCTACTTCCTACTAGGGCTGAGTGCCTGGTCTTCAGTTCATGTGTTATTCTTTCTGTCCCCAGCAAGTTGTACAAAGTCTAAGGCACAGAGCAGGCATTCAAATGCCAGACAGAATTGAATCTTAGTCATATTTTCTTATGCATCCTGCTAACATATCTTACAAATACTTTTATAAAAATTAAACTCGATTTAGAGCAAATAAGAAATTCAATAAATGCCTTTAGACTTCCAATATAGCATTAAACTAATAATTACAATCTTATTTATTTAACTAGGCTAGAAAACTTAAGTATTTAGAAAACCTGTTTTCAGAGATTGGGCAATAGCCAGACAAGACTGTGATGCCTGAGATAAGGTAAACAATCAAAGGTAAATCCTATAATCACTCCAGTTTTTTGCCTAAAATTTACTGAATACCCACACAAAAGTGGAGAACCCATGCAAAGCACAGCTTTCTTCCTGAAGTGAAAAGATAAAGTCTAAGAAGTTTAAGGGAGCGAGAATCTACAAGTTAGCATATTAAAGAGGAGGGTGCTGCCCAGTGAAAACGATCTAAAAATGTGCATAGGTGAACCTTTAGTCTTTGGCTGGATACTAAGCTCTGCGTGCATAAGATTTCATGAGGCTGCCAAAGAACAATTATCAAGAAAAGAAAAATACGAGCTAACTGAAAAGTAACTATCTCTCAGAGACTGTTTGAAGGGGAAAATCTATGAGTTCCAACCAAAAACAATGAAAATGCCGCAAAGAAAACTTGGTGCATTCAGTAGAAAGGCAAGAAATAAAACACCTTAGAAGTTAGGATTAAGTAAGCCCTAGAGCAGGGATCAGAAAAATTTCTCTAAAGAGCAGGATAATAAATATCATAAGTTAGTGGGACACATAATTTCTATCACATATTTTTTATTTTTGTTTCTTTACAGCCTTTTAAGAATGTAAAATCCCATTCTTCACTCAAAAGCTATACAAAAACAGGCTATGGACCAGATTTAGCTCATGAGCCAAAGTTTAATGACTCCAGCCCCAGAATTAGGATGAGGCTAACAAAAACTATAACAAAATTAAAAACAAGCTACAAAAGGATCAAGGTGATCAAAAAGTAAATTACATGCCTATCCAAACAAAACTCAACATTCTTTTGAGAAAGACAACAAAATAAACTTCACACTCTCCATCAACTAATCAAAAATATAAAGAATATTCAGACAGATCATCTTGTGATGCAGCCATCCAAGACATGGTAAACGCTAAGGACAGACTAGAATACTGAGTAATCCTAGCACTCCAGGCCCCACACTAAAAATGAGGTAGCAGTTTTCCACTACTCTAAGAATTTTCAGTCTCTGACTCAGTGAAGGTTGCAACTCGCAAAAACAACAACAACAAAAAAACCCAATTCAATCACTGAACATAATGACTCAATTCCCACTCATACATAAACAGCCTCAAAAAAGAAAGGTACCCATTTCTGAGCATAAATACTATTCACCTCAGTCTTTACTACTCTGTAATTATAATGTCTGGCATGCAACAAAAATCCTGAAACACATAAAAAAAAAAAAAAAGCAAGATATGACAAACTGTTTTCAAGAGATAAAACAAACACCAGAGCCAGACCCATAAATAAACTGGATGTTAGACCTAACAGACAGAAAATTCAGAATAATTATGACCCATATATTAAATGTGGACTACACACATGAACAGATGGAGGATTCAGCAGATAAAATACCAAATTAATAAAAAAAAGACAAGAGGACCTTCAACAGGCTTACCAGAAAACTAGATAAAAGTGAAAATTAATCAGTGAACATGATAAAAGGCTGCCAGATTATCAAAATAAAACTCAAAGAGAAAAAAAAAAGACTGGAAAAAAAGAGAAGGATCTCGAAATCTGTGAGAGGATTGATTATCAAATGATCTAACACATACATAATTGGAGTTACAGAAAGAGAGGAGAGAAAATAAGGCAAAAAATTTATTTTAAAAGATGTTAGCTGAGAATTTTCTAAAATCAATGAACAATAAATCACAAATCCAAGAAATGCAGAGAACTGGTGGAAAGGTAAATTTAAAATGTAGGTAAAGCTGCTGAAAAACAAAGAGAAAATCTTGCAGGTAGCTGGGGAAAAATTACATACTGACAAAGAATGAGAACATAATTCTTATCAGAAACAAGTCAGCCAGAAGACCACGGAGCCACATCTTTAAAGTACTGTGGGGGGTGGGGGCGGGGGAATGGAGAGATGGAAGTGGAGATAATTTTATAGCATGGTTCACAACTTATAACTAGTGAAAATATCTTTCAAGAATAGTTGTTTCTGGGGGTGGGGTGAGGCTGAAAAATACTTTGTGCCAGCAAAACTGCACTACAAAAAAAAGAGTAAATGAAGTCCTTCACGTAGGAGAAGTATGATGCCACACAGAAATTTGGATCTACACAAAGAAATAAACAGCACTGGAAGTGGTAAAATCTAAAGGAAAAATAAAAACATATTTTCCGTAACTTAATGTCTAACTCAAAAAGAGCAATAACGTGTCACTAGGTTTATGAGTCTGTAGAATATATGATTAAACACAGAAGGAGAGGAGGGAGAAAATGGAAGTACACTGTAGTAAAGTTCTTATAGTACATTAGACTGATAGCTCAAAAATGTATACTGTAAGCCTTAGAACTGCACTATCTGCTTCAATAGTCACTAGCCGTATGCAACTACTTAAACTAGAATTAAAAGTAAAAATTTGTCCTCAGTCACAATACCAACATTTCTATTGTTCAATAGCCACTTCTGCCTATGGCTACCATTATGAATGGTGCAGATACAGAACATTTCCATCATCTCATTAAGTATCAAACAATATTGCCCCAGAACAACAAATGATTTAGAAAATAAGTATAAAAATCCAATAGTGGAGATAAAATGAACAAAAATGAAAGCGTGATTCAAAATACAAAACAGAAAGGATGAACATAAGATATAGGATATAGATGACTATTCTGGGATTTCTGAGAGAGAATTTAGTATCTTGAGAAGACAGGGAAAGTTTCACAGTTGCAGTAGAAAAGGGAATGCATCTGAGAGATGGCATGAGCAAAGGTCTTTGTCCATTATGAGGGTCATTTTTGACATACTCTCCTGTGCCACCAATAAGAAGTTTAACTTTAAATAAGTTACTGCACTCAGTGTAGCTGTTTATACATTATGCTCTATTTATTTTAAAATATATAGCATGGTTCTAATCAACATTTGTAATGGAGAACATCTGGAACAAATCTACCATGCACTTTACCTAATGCTATAAAGTACCATGATTCAATCATTTGTTCATTCAAAAAATACTTAATAAGTCCCTATCATATAAAAGACTGTCCTAGGCCCTGGAGTGGTAGCAGTGACTAAGACCATAAGAAGCTCTGCCCTCAAGAGGTAACATTCTATTGGATTCTAATTGCAAAGGGAAGTAATTCCACAGAAACAACTTCAGAAAAGCCTCTTCTTGAAGCAACTAACATACTAAGTGATACAGTGAGAAACTGAATATAACACTATACCACCTAATTAATTTCCTAAAGACAGAACTAATCACTCTGTGAAAAACAACAATTGCAGTACCATTTATAACACTGTCAAATTGACTGTTCTTATTATCTGACAAATAAAAAAATGACCAATAGCCACTTCCTTTAGCATCTGACTATGTGCAAATGATGTTTCCAAGAATCACATTCAAGTGGTTTCCCTTTAATGCTATGGGCAAAAGATAAGTATATAACAATATTCTATAGAACTAAGAGTCAGAACAAAGAGTTGTTCTGCTATGAACCACTCTCATAAGAGGGTAGTCTTCTAAACTCAAAAATAATTCAGCACTTACTTAACTAATACAAGTATGTATATACTTATATACTATGCAAAGGAAAATATGGCATTATATATCAAGTATTTATGTAAAAACATGACCTCTGATGAGAAATCCCACTAGCAGGAATTTATACTAAGATGTGTTTTAACATATGAACAAAATGCATTTTACAAGGCTATTCATTATAATGTTTTTTTGCAATAGCTCCATATTGGAAAAAAACATAATTGCTGATCAATACAGTTTAATAAATTATGAATTACTTTTTCCTCCCAAAACTGTGTTTTTCTGTGACTCAGAACCAAAAAGAAAATCAGCAACCTAAAACAAACCCATAAGACAGAGATGATGAAAGCAGACAAGGAAACTAAAACAATTACTAAAAATATACACTACGATTTAAATTTAAAAGTCAATACACTAAAAAAAGAAAAGCTATAACAAAAAATAATTTCTGTAATAAAAGTATCTAAAAGTTTTAAAAATTCTCTGGAAAGGATTAAAGAGCAGATTAGATACTACAGAGGAAAAGTTCAATGGGCTTGAAGACAAAGTAATAAAAAAATACCCTCATCATAGGAAAAAGAAACTTTATAACTACAGTGAGAAATGCTAACTAGACTGATTGTGGTAGTCATTTCACAATATATACAAATATCAAATCAAGATGTTACACACCTGAAACTAGTATGTTATATGTCAATTAAAAAAAAAATCCAGAGAAAAATATCCAGGAAAAAAATCTGAAAGATTTGATAGAAAAGAAAATTTTAAAGCAGCTACTTTATAGCACTTATATTTAGATATTATGATATTTTACAGCTTTTCCCACAGGGTATCACCATATAGTATCCATCATCATGAACCGAAAATTGTTCATGTATTGATAAGACTCAAATAAAAGCTATCCATCATCGTTAGCAAGAAAGCAATTTACATCATTAGCCTCAGGGTCAGTTAGAATATACCAGCATTTCCCAATCTTGAAATTCAGCTTGAAAAAGGACTTCTCAGAATGAAACCTGTCATCAAACTTTAATATACACTAAAAATAAGCCTAGTCATAAGTAAACACAGAATTTGTAACATATTTTAAAATATAAATAAAATCATAATTTAGAGGGGGAAAATAGTCATGGAAAAATACATACATGGCAAAAACAATTTCAGGGGCTTCTTTAAAAAAAGTACAAGCTAGTGGGCAATGGAACAACATCTTTTAAAATTGCTGAAATTAAAAAAAAAATGGCAAAATTACACTTGGCTATCCAGTGAAAATATTTTCAAAAATAAAAGCAGTTTTCTGTGAACTTAAGTCTTCACTTAACTTGGTAAATACCAAAAAGTAAGGCTGTTGTGTCATAAGGAAAATGTATGTTTATTTTAAAAAAATGCCACACCCAGCAAAACTTTAAATTTTTTTAATGAAATATGATCTATTCTTTTTTTTCATAATTGTTGTTTCGGTCTTATATCTAAAAATTCAATCCCAAATCTAAGATCACATGTATTCTCTCCTATTTTTTCCTAAACAAGTTTTAGGACTCAAAGTTAAAACTACGCTTAACCAAAGAATGCCACTCCTAGGTATCAACCCAAGAGAAATGAAAGCTTATGTTCTCCAAAAATCGATACTCAAATATTTATAGCAGCTTTACATATATATAATAGGCAAAACTGGGGAAAAAACTGATTGGCCTTTAACAGATGAATGAATTTAACTCTGATATGTCAAAAACTAAGGAATACTGCTCAGTAATAAAAAGGAACGAGCTACTGACCCACTCAATGAAATGGATGAAATTTTAATATATTTTACTACATGAAGGAAGCCAGAATCAAAATTTGCACATTGTGTTATTCATTTATTTAACATTATTGAATATGGAAAACTAGGATGAAAAATGGATTAGCAGTAGCCAAGGACTAGAAATGCAAGGAGAGGCAGATTACCAAGAGGCTGCAGGGGAAATTTTACAGTGATGAAACAATTCTAAATGGTACTGAAGAAGGGCATATCATCTCTATGGTATTCACTCACAAATCTGTAACTCCATCCTAATAATGAGAAAAATACCAGACAAACAGGAACTGACCCAAACATACTCTTCAAAACTATTAAGGTCATAAAAAACAGGAAATAACTAAGAAATTGCCAAAGATATGAGAAGGCCAAGGAGACATAATGACTATATGCAACATGGTATCCTGGATTTGGATCTTAGAAGAGAAAGGGACACTGAGGAAAAACTGGTGAAATCCAATATGATCTGTAGTTTGGTTAATAACACTGTACCACTGCTAATTTATTAATTTTGACAAATTACCACAGCTGTATAAGTGGGAAACTTGGCCAAGAGTATTGGAAACTCTCTGTACTTTCTTTGCAAATTTTCTGTAATTCCAAAACTATTCCAACATAAAAAAGGTTTTTTTAAGGTTTTTTTTGTTTTTAAGGCAAAATAAGTACATTTTGTTTTCTGAAAGGAAAATAAAAGCTGAAAGAACTTGTTGGCAGCAGATACCACTCACTACAAGATATATGTAAAAGGATAAAAAAAAAAGATATATGTAAAAGGATGCTTTTCTGGCTGACTGTAGATGGAAAAGTGAATATAAACAATGGATTTAAACAGACATATTAAAAAAATTAAAAAAAAATAAACAGACATATTAAATATATGGTAAGTATAAATGAAATATCATTTTAATTTCTTCTAAAATAGATTTGATTCTTTAAAACTAATGATAAAGCATTATGAGACATATAACAATGTCATAAAGTGTATGCCAATGATAATGAAGGATGACAGGCAGAAAAATGAAAGATTGTTTTAAAGCTTCTACATTATTCTTCAAGAGGTATGAGAGTACTACAAAGTTTGGTGAAATAGGTAAAAGATTCAAAATATAAACTCTATCAATGAACTATCAAACAGATAAGCAATACAAAAAAAATCAATGAGACCAAAAACAAGCCCCTTGAAAAGACCTATAAAATTGATATTTCAGCTGAACTAATCAGGAGCGGGGGGCAATAAGACATAAGTTGCCAATATTAGGAATGAAAAAGAGAGCATCTGGGTGCTGAGGTGGCTCAGTTGGTTAAGTGTCTGCCTTCACCTCAGGTCATGATTCCAGAGTCCTGGGATTAAGCCCACTTTTCCCTCTTCCTCCTCTCCCTTCCTGCTCTTGCTCTCTCTCTCTTGCTCTAACAAATAAAATCTTTAGAAGGGGGGGGGGGGTATCACTACAGATGCTACAAAAAGATAAGGGAATATTGTAAACAACTTTCTGTCAACAAATACAAAGCCAGACCTGAAACTGGCAAATTTCTTAAAAGAAGCAACCAAAGCTCAATCAAGAAGAAAGAGACATTCTGAATAGCTGTATAGCCTCATGACTATTAAAGATTCAAATTCATATTTATAAATCTTTCCATGACGAAAACTCCAGGCCCATATGGCTGTATGTGTGTATTCTATGAAATATATTTATAGAAAATGTAACAACAATTTTAAATAAATTTTTCTAGAAAAGAAAAAAGAAAAAAAAGTCTGACAGACCCATGAAATGCTAAATATATATTTGCCATATAACTCAACCATTCCATTCTTAAGTATTTTCAAGAGAAACGAAGACATATGGTCATACAAAGACATACAAGAATGTTCACAGCTGCTTTATTTGTAAGTGCCAAAATTCTGAAAAAATCCAAGTATTACCAACACATGACTTAATGAACAAATTGTGATATATTCATATAATAGGATATTATTCAAGAGTAAAAAGGAGAAAACTATTAATATATACAACATGGATGAATCTCAACAATATGCATGGCTAAAGATAGTAGAGACAAAAAATACACATTAATATGAAAGTCTAGAACAAACAAACACATAGTGCCACAGAGCAATCAGGTGACTAAAACAGGGAATGTTAGTTACAAGAAGGTATATATTTGAGAAAAACCATCTATCTGTATACTTAATATGAGTACATTTTATTGATGTAAATTATGCTTCAATGCAGCTGAAAAACATTTTAAGAGAAAGTTTAAACTACCTCCATTTTGTGAATGTAATTGAGAATTTCAATAATTGAAGGCTGCTAATTCATTAAATGGCTAAATTATGTGCTCGCATCTTGAGTTTCAATGAAAGAGGTTTTTTTAGCAAAATCACTGTACATTCTTTTAATGAAAACTTTTCAAAGGTAATTATTCTATAAATATAATCAACTTCAATCCAAATGGTAATGTGAAAATTGTATTTTGTACATATCTCAAAAAACAGTAAGAATCAACTCAAATAACTAGTAATATAATTAACAAACCAAAAACTGTGTTGAATTTTACTAGTCTAACCTTCTCTTAGAACAAAAGAAATAATCACAAATATTCAAATAATAATAATTCCCTAAATTATAATAAATATATACTATTTATTATTATAGTAAAATTTATATTTCAGAGAGTTATTATCTTTAGAAGAATTTACTTTTCTAACTGGAAAGAGTAAAAACCAAATTATTATTAAAGACTGCTTCTTGAAGTAACTCATTGTAATGAAATGAAAAATTCAACAGAAATATAAAATCATAGAGGTTAAATATAACTATTACATTTTAAAGGCATCAGGTTGATAAAGGGAAACAAAACTTTTAGAGAAAAGCTAATTATCAATTATAATGTACAAATATTTTGGTGGGGGCACCTGGGTGGCTCACTTGGTTAAGCATCTGCCTTTGGTTCAGGTCATGATCCCAGGGTCCTGGGACTGAGCCCTGCATCAGGCTGCCTGCTCAACTGGAAGTCTGCTTTTCCCTCTCTCTCTCTGCCTCTAGCTCTCCAACCCTGTGCCTGCTTCAAGCTCTCTCTCACTCTCTTATGCACTCTCTCTGTCTCAAATAAATAAATAAAATCTTGAATTAAAAAAAAGGGAAAAAAAGTACAAATATTTTAAAAGCCCTGTACATAAGAAATTCAGTTTGTGATTAACATACACCCAAGACTTTAAATATCTTCCCATTTGATCTAAATTCATTTTCAAATTAAGTACTGTTATATAATTTATTTAAAACACTTCTTACTGGGCAGCCCAGGTGGCTCAGCGGTTTAGCGCCACCTTCAGCCCAGGGTGTGATCCTGGAGACCCGGGATCAAGTCCCATATCGGGCTCCCTCATGGAGCCTGCTTCTCCCTCTGCCTGTGTCTCTGTCTCTCTCTCTCTCTCTCTCTCTCTCATGAATAAATAAAATCTTTAAAAAAAATATTTCTTACTGTCCAGTCTCCATAAATGGAAAAAATGAAGTTTATAAAATTATGTTTATTAATTTAAGAAAGTATAAAAAAAATTAAAATAGTATCATAAATTAAAATGGCCTTTTAATGCTAGTTGAAATCAACTTGATTTATATAAAAGCACTAAGTAACCAACTAAACTGAAATATAGAATAAAGGCAGGGAGGAAAAAAGTAAAAAGAGGGAGTCAAGAAGGCAGGGGAGGAGGAGGGGGAAGATAGGAGAGGACAGAAAAGGAAATTTTCATATAGCCCTTACCAAGACTATAAAATTCAATTTTCATTCATTACTTACAGAGTCATCTATCATACTTTCACACTGTTTATCAGTAAGGTCACAGTATATGCACATATGAATTTAAAATGCTATGCATCCTGAATGCATAAGCACAAAATACTCTATTTAAATTCACCAAAACCAGCCAATATCTTAGAAATTAATCTTCCTCATTATGAAGAGCAAACAAATAATCACATTTATGAGGTTTCTATCAGGAGTATCTCACTCACCTTAACTCAAGATAACACATCAAGCTGTGTTTACTGATGCAATTAATTTGTACCATTCAAATGGGTCCAGAAATCTAGTCTTGGCATCAGTACCTTTGGCCCTGAATAGATTAAAACTGGTAAAAAGTGGTAGTACTAAAAAAAATTCAAATGAAATGTATACCCTTACCATTTATCTGATTATCCAGTATTACATAATATATACTTGACTGGCAGCACGATAGGGTAGAAACAGCAACTATTTCAAATTAATGACTGGCTATAAATATATGGGAAGTTACCCAAGTATAAAATGAGAATAACAGTATATCCTCACATAATTGTAAAGATTACATGAAATAGTAGATGTAATGATTTGTAAACTGTAATGCAATTTGTAAATATCAGTTACTACTCTTTTTCCCTTGGTCATTAGAAAGTAAGTATACTAGCCTTCTGCCAAGTTCTTACCTATCATGGCACCTTCATTCTTCCTGTTCCTTCTACTTGAAATGCAATTCCTTTAGCTAAGTCTTATAATTCAGATCTCTAATTGAGTTAAATGTCACCTCTTTTCAGAGACAGTTCCCAACAAACTGTATCAATTATGACATATTAGGATACAAGTTAGAGAAAATCTAACTCAAAATTGCTTTAAAAATAAGGAAATTTTAATTTCTCAGTAGACAAAAAGTTAGTTTATTTAATCACTTCAAAAATCTACTTTTATCTTTCTATTCTACCCTGTTGGCCGGTCAGCTTCTGTCCTCTGGCTACTATTCTTCATGAACAAGTTGGTTGCCTCAATCCCAGCCACAGGTAATTACAGTACATTACCAAAGACCAATTGGTAATCTCCTTCAGTCCATCTCATTTTAAGAAAGAACAGGGACTTAGAGCACAGTGCCTAAAACAGAGCAAGCCCTTAGGAGTATTTGTTGAATGAAAAACTGAATGCATGAATATTACCCAAATGTGCATATATTTAATACCTACAGTTAAAATTCTAGGGAAAATAAAATTAAAATCAAGCCTTAGAAGAATTAAAAGATTCAAAGTCATTTTCATATGTTTATTCATTTATTTTTACATGCAGGAAATGTTAAAACTAGATGCACAGAAGGAAATATATCCAAAATTAATTTCAAACCAAAGACTTGAGACACCTGGGTGCTCAGCAGTTGAGTGTCTGCCTTTGGCTCAGGGCATGATGAGTCCCACATCAGGTTCCCTGCATGGAGCCTGCTTCTCTCTCTGCCTATGTCTCTGCCTCTTTGTGTCTCTCATAAATGAATAGATAAAATCTTAAAAAACAAAAACAAAAAACAAAGACTTGCACTCAATCCAACTCAGGATAAGCTGAAGAGTCTAGAAGACAAAATAATGAAAAATAATGAAGCTGAACAAGAGAATTACGCAACGTAAGAACAGACTTAGGGAACTCAGTAACTACATCAAAAACAATAACATGTGTATTATAAGAGTCCCAGAAGAAAGAAGAGAAAAGGGGGCCAAAAATTTATTTCAAGAAATAATAGCAGAAAACTTCCCTAATCTAGGGAAGGAGATAGACATGCAGATCAAGAGGTACAGAGAACTTCCATCAAAAATCAACAAAAGTATGCCAACACCAAGACATATTATAATTAAACTTGCAAAATATAGTGATAAAGAAAAAACAATAACTAAAGGAGTTCATGACCACTAAACCAGCCCTGCAAGAAGTATTAAAGAGAAATCTTTGAGTGGAAAGAAGAGACCAAAAGACTAAAAGACAAGAAAGGGTCAGAGACAATCTCCAGAAACAACAACAAAACAAATAATAAAATGGCAGTAAATACATATCTTTGGGGGTGCCTGGGTGGCTCAGTCGGTTAAATGTCCAACTTTTGATTTTGGCTTAGGTCATGATTTGAAGGTCATGAGATTGAGCCCCATGTTGGACTCTGTGCTCAACGCAGAGATTGAGATTCTCTCTCTCCTTCTCCCCCTGCCTTCCGCCACCCCCCCACTCACACTCTAAATAAATATCTTTAAAAAAATTAATTACTTTGAATGTAAATGGAGTAATGCTCCAATCAAAAGACACAGATGTCAGAACGCATAAAAAAGCGAGGCCCATCTATATGCTGCCTACAAGAGACTCATTTTAGACTTAAAGACACTTGGAGATTGAAAGTGAGAAAGTAGAAAAACATTTACCACATTAATGGATGCCAAAAGAAAGTCAGAGTAGCAATACTTAGATCAGACAAACTAGACTTTTTTATTCTTGTGTTATTTTTATCCTGCTTTGATATCGGGGAAGTACTGGCCTTATGAATGATTTTGAATGTGTTCCCTATATTCCATTACTTGTAAGAATTTAACAAAGATTGTCATTATTATATTTTTAAATATTTGGTAGAATTCACCAATGAAACCATGTGGTCTTGGACTTTTCCATGCTGGGAGATTTCTGATTCCTAATTCAACTTGCATTCTTATTACTGGTCTAAGATTTCCTATTTCTTGGATTCAAGATTGATGATTAGATTGTGGTAACATGCATTTTTAGAAATTATCTGGTTTTTTTTTTTTTCTAAGTTATTTGTTAGTTTATTCTGTTATCACACCATGTATTTCTTCTAAGTTATTTGTTACTTTATACTGTTATCACACGATGTATTTCTGGGGTTATCCATTGTATTATTTTCTCTTCCATTTCTCATTTTGGTTTATGACTCTTCTTTTTTTTTTCTTTTTTTTAAGATTTTATTTATTTATTCATGAGAGACACACAGAGAGAAGCAGAGACATAGGCAGAGGGCGGAGAACCAGGCTCCATGCACAGAGCCTGATATAGAACTCGATCCCGGGACTCCAGGATCATGCCCTGAGTCAAAGGAAGACTCTCAACCGCTGAACCACCCAAGCATCCCTTCTCTTTTTTTTTCTTAATGTACATAATGCAATGCCAATTTTGTTTACATTTTTTTGAAAAAAAAAATCATTACCTTCAATGTTCTGTTACTGTTTATTCTGGTTATATATTTTTTTTTCTTTGTCATTTCCTTCCTCTACTAAATTTCAGCTAAGTTTCTTCTTTTTCTGGTTTCTTGTGGTATACTGTTTATTTGAACTTTCTCAATACAAGGATTTATAGCATAAATTTCACTCTAACTTCTGCTTTTGCTGCAACCCATAGGTTTTGGAATATTGTGTTTTCTTTTTCTTTTGTTTTGAGACATGTTTTGATTTTCTGTTTGATTTCTTATTTGGCCCACTGTGCAATCATGTGCTAACACTTACATATTAAATATTTAACATTCATATTTTAGATTTTCCAGCTTTCTTTTATTGTTGATCTTTAGGTTTGTATCATTGTGGCTGGAAAATATACTTGGTATGATTTCAGTCTTCTTAAACTTGTAATATTTGTTATGTCTCTTTTTATGTGATTTAACCAGGGAATTCTGTATGTATTTGAGGAAAATATGTATTCTATTTTTCTTGGATGGAATGTTTTATATATATCTTTTAGAACCATGTATTCTGAAATATGCTTGAAGTAAAAAAAGTTCTTGTTGAAAAAAGTTTAACTGAGGGTGCTTATTTAAAATAAAGTGTATCAGAGTGAAAGTTGGGGACTGGATGGGTAAAATAGATAAATGGGATTAAGAGTACACTTATCATAATGAATAGTGAGTAATGATGTATATAGTTCTACAGAACTGTTGAATCACTGTGTTGTACACCTGAAGCTAATATAACAATATATTTTAACTATACTGGAATTAAAATGTAAAACTTAAAAAAAAACATCGCATTTAATAGCTAATAAGGGTAGACAGATGTATTGAAAAATTCCAAGTCATACAGAATACAATCTTTCTAGAGAACTCTTTCTAAAGAACAGAGATTAAAATTTTGGTTTAAACAGATTTAAAACTGTTTCTAAAGAACAAAAGAGATTCAAAAGTATAATAAACATTTTTTGCTACAGAAAATTTTAGTGGGATATATTTAAAACAACACACATATTTTAGTCTTCATATAAGAGGCATGAAAGCCACTTAAAGGCTAATCTTTGCTACTGCATGTATGGAGAATATTAGGATGATATTATTGGCTAATAATTCACTAATATTTGAGCAGATGAGTGACAGGAAATTTATATATCCTAAAAAAAGAGAAGTTTAAATAAGTTAATGGGACAACCATTGGTGAAATATTATGGCTTAGTTTTGTTTTTGTTTTAAATTGTTTTTTTTTTTTTTTTTAGATTTTTTTTTTTTTTAACTCATGAGAGACATAGAGAGAAAGAGAGGCAGAGACACAGGCAGAGGGAGAAGCAGGCTCCAGGCAGGGAACCCGACGTGGGACTCGATCCGGGGTCTCCAGGATCAGGCCCTGGGCTGAAGGCGGCACTAAACCGCTGAGCCACCTGGGCTGCCCTATGGCTTAGTTTAATGAAGAAAAATATACACAATAAAATATTAGGTGAAAATGCAGGATGCAGAAGGATTTGATGTTGATAAGCAGGTAGTATGATGCCTTGAAAACTGTAAGCTCTAAGGTCAGACAGAACTGGGTCTAAAAGCTAGCAATACCAAAATAAAATTGGGCCAGCAAAGAATTAAGCAGAACATCTTACTTTCCCAGAGCCTGAATTTTTTTATCCTTGAAATGACTATAATAATTCCTACCATATGGGCCTATCATTCTAAGTGTAATGATGATATAGCTACATTTACATAGTGCTTCCTGAATGCAAGGTACTTTTCTCAATACTTCACAATTGTAATACCATTTAAGCTTCTCAACAACCTCTTGATGTACTTTAGTACTATTATCCCCATTTTACAATGTAGGAAATTAAGGCACATTGAGATTAAATAACTTTCCAAGGTTGTAAAGCCACTGAGTGCCAGAACCAAAATTAATGTTAACTATTTTTTTTTGTTACTGTTATTAAGAATAGCAGGCTGACTTTAAGAATTACAAGGGAAGCTAGAAAATCTCATTCCACACATACTTTTTAACTCAAGCATAAGCAATTTGTATCACTAGGACATGTCAACTATAATTCAATCCAGAGACTGAAAGGCCTCCACTTGTCCTCCCTAACTAAAAGCACACTATTAGGAACACTTCCATTTAATTTTTTTTTTTTACATTCAAAATATAGTGAAGTGACTTTTGGTTCCATTCCAAGATGGTAAAGACAGACTTCATCCAACCCCTATATCTAAGGGGTTATCTAAGAATATCTGTATCTAAGAATATCTTAAAAACCCTGGACACTCTATATAAAACAAATACAAGAAGACTGTGAAAGATAGAAAAGGCAGAGCTGCTAATAATCTAGGAACTAAGGCAATGACATGGAAGTGAGTTCTGAGTTTTCTTTTTGCCTCATATATTCCAGAAGGAAAAAAGAACAACAGAAAGAGCAAAAGCATGAGTAAATGTAAAATAATTTCTTTTCTTCTTGACTTTTCTACATTATGTTTTGATAATATCTGTTATGGCTTCAAATACATGTAGAGGTAATTTAAGACTATTATAAGAAAGAGTAATGGGACTTCAGAGAGGCAAAGATTCTACATTTCACTCAAACTGGTAAAATATCAACGTGAGTAGACTGTGATAAGTTACATATCTTTCAGGTATTACTTAAAACAACTACTAAAAAACCTATACAAAGAGATACACTCAGTAACATTTAGCAATATAATCATTAGAAGTTTAATACAGAGGAAGTTTTATACTCAACTGGAATAGCTGTCTGCCCATTTTTTTTTATCTACTTTCTAGCTGTGACTGTGACCAAATTATTTAACCTCTTTGTAAATTATTTAATAACATTCATTTTAAACCAATTAGAGTTAGAACATATTACCTATAATTATTATAGCTATTATTTTAATATTTTCATTGAGTGAGACTATTAACCTTGTCTGGTTTATTTACTTTGCTGGTTTAAGCAAATATTTATAGTAGTCTTGATATTTGTGTAAAGTGCTGCTCATGGTAACTAGTATGTAGTATGGGCTTGATAAATAAAGGCTATGATTATTCAGTAGTAAATAAATGGCTATGGGTTAATCTTTATTCCTACAGACTCTGAACCACAAGATCTTATAACTTCCTTTATACTAGTCTTGAAAATTATTTTTTTGGATTTGACACCAAAATCAAAGGCAACAAGAGCAAAAATAAACACACGGGGACTACACCAAACTAAAAAGCTTCTGTACAGCAAAGGAAATCATCAGCAAAATGAAAAGACAACTTATCAAATGGGATAAAATATAAGACATATATCTGATAAAGGCTTAATATTCAAAATAAATAAAGAACTTATATAAGTCAATAGAAAATAAAGAACCCATACAATAAAGAACTCATACAAGAAAATAAAATTCATACAAGAAAATAAACAACTCATACAAGTCAATAGAAAAAGCCAAACAATCCATTTTAAAAAAGTGCAGAGGATCTGAAAACATTTTCCCAAAGATAACATACAAATGACCAACAGGTACATGAAAAGGTGTTCCTTTTTTTTTTTTTTAATCTTGTTTGAAAAAACTTTACTTGATTAACTGAACTGCTCGTGAATAACATCAAGAGCTAATAATTTTTTTTTAAGAGCTAATAACTCTTAAAAGAAAAGCAATCGATGCTCTCTTTAAATTGTTGAATGTTCATCTTCTTCTTTGAAAAACAAAAATATTTTCTTCCCAGAATCGACCCCAGCAGGACTTGCCCCAAGTGGAGAGAAGCAGAGTGCCTGGGGCACACCCGTTGCTGGAGCTCATCTGGCATATGGACACAGGGGCTGGCAGTGGTGTTCACACCACTGCACTGAGTATGGTCTCCAGGAAATGCCAATGGTGAAGCTAAGTATATCTTGAGATTTAGTGTTCATTTTAAAGAAAACACCCAATGTACTGGCATGAAGTGTAGATTAGTAACAGAAAAGGAGCAGCACAGTTCCTGCTATGTATATGTAAGGAAAGGGAAGAGGTTAATCCCAAAGGCAATTTAAATAAAGGTATTTTATTTTTTATATATAAATAAATGTTCTGAGAAATCTCAGACTTTAAGTGCATTGTTGTAAAAAATTAGTGCAGTTTTCTCATTAAAGTTTTTAGCGCTCAAGTAATAAGATAAATCTATGTCTGTTCATAGTCTCTTTCACTGCACATTAAACATTCATATTGCTAAATGTCAAACTGAAGGTTTTCTATACTGGTCTGTTCTTAAAAATCAAGGTAAATGGATTTCATGTTCTGTGACAAAACATGGCAATTATTTTTGGCAAAGAAACTAGAAAAATACGAGATCGCGGAGTTTAGAAATATAGAGTTTATTGATGTAAAGCATAGGCAATACATAGGAAAAAAATTTTTTAAGGATGTATTTTACCAGAACTTTATCCTTCATGCAAAAGGATAACAAATCATTAGCAAAATGCAAATAAAACCACAATGAGATAGTACCTCATACATGGTAGGATGCCTATTATCAAAAAAAGATGAGATAAGTGCTAGTGAAGACAGAGAGAAAAGGGAACGTTGTGCATTGTTGGTGGGACTGTAAATTGATGCAACCACTATGGTAAACAGTATGAATGTTTCTCAAAAAAATTAAAAACAGAACTACCATATGATCAGCAACTCCACTTCTAGGTTTTTATCAAAAGGAAGCAAAATCACAATCTTGAAAATATATCTGCACCCTTACTTTCATTGCAATATTATTTACAATAGCCAAGAGAGAGAAACAACCTAAGTGCCATCAACAGATAAATGGATAAAGAAAATGTGGTATACAGCTGACTCTTGAACAACATGGGTTTGAACTGCACGAGTCCACTTACTTAGAAATTTTAAATTTTTCTAATATATATTTGAAATATTAATATACGTTAATTATAATATTTGTGACAACATGGATGGATCTTGAGGGCATTACACTAAATGAAATAAGTCACATAGAGAAAGACACTTAAAGGTAGATCTTAAAAAAACCCCAACTCATAGATGATATGATACAGAGAACAGATTGGTGGTTGCCAGAGGCAGGGGTGAGGTGGGCACACTGAGTGAAGGTGGTCAAAAAATACAAACTTCTAGTTATAAGATAACTAAGTCTAAGGAAAAAAAATTCATAAGACATTCCTGGGGATCCCTGGGTGACTCGGCAGTTTGGCGCCTGCCTTTGGCCCAGGGCGCGATACTGGAGTCCCGGGATCAAGTCCCGCGTCGGGCTCCCGGCATGGAGCCTGCTTCTCCCTCTTTCTTGGTCTCTGCCTCTCTCTCTCTGTGTCTATCATGAATAAATAAATAAATAAATCTTTAAAAATAAAAAAAGACATTCCTGCATTTTTTAAAAAGTAAAGACAAACTGTTTTATTGTTTTATATTTATATGATGCTATATAATTTGTGCTTTTATCTCCCCTAAAACTATTTATTATGATTTACTACTATTTTACAGATGAGAAACTGTAGCTCATAGGTTATTTAAAAATTTGCTCAAAGCATTTACAAAGCTAGTATATGACAAAGTCAGAATATAGGCTTTCTGTCTCTAAATTTAATGCCCTTTTCACAACACTATGCTGCCAATCAGATAGGAAAACATACAAACTCAAAAACTTAGTAACTATAGGATACAAGATTGAAAAATAAGTAGTTAAGCCCTATGTGCCTAAGATTATATTGCACTGTTGATACAGATGAAGAAGATATAAACAGATGGATATTCAAGCTTGTTAGCATTAAAGACACATTAAAGCACGTCAAATTAGAAATATTACATATATCTTCAACAGAAAATGGCTAATCCAATGTTTTCTAACATTTTCTCACATTTGCCAATTCAAACTTTTGAGAGAAACACTTGAGGCGTCATTAATAAAAAAGAATTTACCATAAAAAAACAAGTTATACATTCATCATTTAACAATGGTATAACAAGCTAACAACAATAGCCTATAAAAAGCTGTTAATACTCTAACACAAGAATGACTATGGCCAACACATCAATTTTGCCAATTCTTACTACCCTCGATATCTATCTAACAAAAATGTGATTTGATAACTATCAGCATAATTGAATTAAATGGTTTTCCCATAAAATAAGTTTCATATTTCCTATTAATCTAATAAAATTTTACCAATATGATCAAAGGAAATCCACAATCCCTTATTTAGTGTTAGCTTCCAATTCTCCTTATATCCTCACTCCCCTTGCACAAACACCCCCCTACAAAAACATTAAATCTCAGTGGTGCTTTGTTATTTATACCACTTCCCCTTAGTATAAGGATATGTTTCTGCACATTACAGAATACCCCAACACAGGAGCAGCTTGGCTTAAACAAGATTGAGATTTATTTTTTCTTTTAGAGAAGGCATCTAGAGATGGTGATTGCACAGTATCCTCAGGAACCCAAGCTTCTAACTTTCACTTCCACCAATTCTCTGTGCCTGGCTTCCATCATCAAGATCACCTCACGGTCCAAAATTTTGCTAAAGCTCTAGTTACCACATCTTCAATAAAGGTCAAAAAGGAGAAACTGAACAGCAAAATGGGATCTCTTCCAGCAGAGTCACTGACCTTTATAAGCACGCACACGCACGCACACACACACACCCCCCTACACACAATACTTCTGCTTTTATCTTTATTGCCAGAACTTAGTCACTTAGTTAAGCCCTAAGTGCCTAAGATTATATTGCACTGTTGATACAGATGATTAAGATATAAACAGATGGGATGTTCAAGCTTGTTAGGATTAAAGACACATTAAAGCACATCAAATTAGAAATATTACATATATCAAATTAGCAAACGTACTGAAAACCAAAAACCTAATGATAATACAATGGAATATTATATATTGCCATACAATACAGTATTTTTTTCAAGGCACCAGTGTGCCTACCTAAATAAAATTTAAAAAAAGAAAAAGAGAGAGGATTCTATTACTATAGAAGAGAAAAATAGATTTAAGGTTGGGTAGAATACTAGCAGCCTGCATCATATGGTCCTATCCATTTTTCACAGGTTCTGAGTAACCTTTGATACTGGAAGAAATTTTATATCATATTTTTAATCAATACAGCTAATATAAAAGTTTTCCCCAATAAATACTTTTACTTCCTTGGCTATCTGTGGACTACGGCCAAACTGTACTGATAACCACAGTACGTATAGTAAGATTACAATTCTAAATTCTTATTGGATAGGGTTTTTCATCTATTACATCTTGTGCACCAGCTAGGGTAGAAAAGTTGATTTGTTTTGTACAAGTGACCTAATAGAATGCTGCAACTCACTCTGTGTGTCTTGACCAATCAGCAAATCAATGAAGCTCCAGTGTGGTCTCTTTTGTTACAAATCTTGGATCTTACTCCACAGACTCATCTGCTATACAATCACAATTACCATCAATCCCATTATGGCACCTCATTTACTGAACATGTAGTAGGTCCTTGCACAAAGTGATCTAATTATTCATTTAGGCCTCATAATAAACCTATTATGTTATTTTTGTCCTCATATTATAGAAAATAACAATAACAAACATTTACTGAGTGCTTAGTATGTGCCAGGCTTACTCAAAGTAGTTTACAGATAAGTACTATTATTATAATTTATAATTTATATATTATAATTTATAATTATAATTATTCCTAATTTATAGATGAGAAGGAAGAAAAGTTAGTAATTTGCCCAAAGTCACATAGCTTCTAAAAAAACAAAAACAAAAACAAAAACAAAAACAAAAAAAACAAAGTCACATAGCTTCTAAGCAGCAGAGCCATGGAGCACCTAGGTTGCTCAGTCCATTAAGCATTCAATTCTTGATTTTGGCTCAGGTCATGATCCCAGGGTCCTGAGCTCAGGCCCCCTCTTCCCACCCACCCCCTCACGCTCAGCATGGAGTCTGCTTAAGATTCTCTCCCTCAGAAAAGGGAACCCTCTTACACTGTTGGTGGGAATGTGAACTGGTGCAGCCACTCTGGAAAACTGTGTGGACTGTGTGGAGGTTCCTCAAAGAGTTAAAAATAGACCTGCCCTACGACCCAGCAATTGCACTGTTGGGGAATTACCCCAAAGGTTCAGATGCAATGAAATGCCGGGACACCTGCACCCCGATGTTTATAGTAGCAATGTCCACAATAGCCAAACTGTGGAAGGAGCCTCAGTGTCCATCAAAAGATGAATGGATAAAGAAGATGTGGTTTATGTATACAATGGAATATTACTCAGCCATTAGAAACAACAAATACCCACCATTTGCCTCAACGTGGATGGAACTGGAGGGTATTATGCTGAGTGAAGTAAGTCAATCAGAGAAGGACAAACATTATATGTTCTCATTCATTTGGGGAATATAAATAATAGTGAAAGGGAATATAAGGGAAGGGAGAAGAAATGTGTGGGAAATATCAGAAAGGGAGACAGAACATGAAAGACTCCTAACTGTGGGAAGCGAACTAGGGGTGGTGGAAGGGGAGGAGGGGGGGTGGTGGGGGTGAATGGGTGACGGGCACTGAGGGGGGCACTTGAGGGGATGAGCACTGGGTGTTATTCTGTATGTTGGCAAATTGAACACCAATAAAAAATAAATTTATTATTAAAAAAAAAAAGATTCTCTCCCTCTCCCTTTGCCCACCTTTGCCCCCACACACATACACGCATTAGCACACATACTCACTCTCTTAGAAAAAAAAAAAAAAAGTAGCTGAGCCAAGATGCAAATCCACGCAAACACTCCAGAGTCCACTCAATCAACTTCTATAGTACAATAATATCAAATAAACCAGCAGAGTAATTCACTAAGGTCACAAATCCAGGAGCCCAGACTTATGGCTATATCTATCTTACTGACTCCAAATGAATCAAAGAAATATGGTTTGACTGACCAAGGGATTATTATTCTTCAGGGGCAGTTACAAGAGAACAACACTATCAAAATAACATACATCATCCATAAATATCAACAATAAGCAATTGAGGAGGATGTAGTGTGCTCCAAGGTGCCTAGGCAGCACTACAGGTAGATCTACCTCTTTTAGTAACAGATAAACCCAAAGCAGCTTTTGCAGACGTATCTAGTGACTGCCATACATTAGTCTGAATAATCATTAGTATAGAAGATAAATAGGTGTCTGTATTTTATATCTGCTGTCAAAAAATTGAAGAGTGAACAGTCTTTTGCTATACCATACTCAATGGATATATCTAGAAGCAGTAATTTTTTAAGACAATAGGAAAAAAATTTTTAAGAAATAATAAAAAGTAACAGAATCAGACACTTTGTTGCAATCTGTTAGGACTAATGAATTTATAGTTCTCTCATCCTTCGAGAGATATATAAATTATGGCTATAAATTTCTTTAGCATTTTTTCCTAAGATTTACAGTGTACAATTCTAGTATCAGAGTCAAAAATGCCTCTCTAAAAAATAAATAAAATGAAAATCTCCCCTTCTCCCAAATAAATAAACAAATAAGCTTATGTTAAGCCCGAGCACACAACACATAAATCACAATGCTACTACAGGTTCATTTTCAAACACTCCCTGAAGAATTTCAAGTCCCTCTTCCAAGACCAGCATAGACACATAATGACTATTAGAAGGGAGTATCTTGTACCTAGTACAGTAACTAAAACACTGTAAGCATTAATGATAAACAATGAAGCTCATGTCACTAATCAAATAACCAAGAAAGTAGAGTCATTTACTGTTTCATGAACACTTCATATCCTATAAAAATTTTGGGTTCAGTATATTGTTGCTCATCAAACACATCCTTTTTTCATAATTCCAGACTTAATGAGACATTCTCAGTTAAGTTCATACCAATTCACGTTTATACTCTACTTCTAATTACCAATAGTTTTAAACTAACTGGAAGAACTTTAAAGAATTGAGCAGTACTACACTTATAATATTTCACTGTATCCTTAATGGATGAAACATAAAATGCATTTTTATTAGTAAAAAGTATACTAAGTAAGAATTAAGGTGTTTTTTTTTATTATACTGATTCCTGTTTAAATTTTAAAAAGAAAGAAAAGTATCATAAAACAGCCAGTGATCCTCAGTGAGGCAGAAAAGTACCAAAAACAGTCAGCTATAATAAATCATTAGAGTTATATTCACTTTAATTTAATGCAGCAGTTGACTGGTAACTAATACTAGATGAAAACCAGCCAAAGCAGCTTTTATTTATAGCTATCTGTGGAAGAATAACAGAAATGTTGTTACTAAGATCAACTTAATTTAAGCAACATTTAAAAATGAATTTTTACACATATGGTATTTGAACAATTTCAAATGGGCAGGACATATCACTTGCTAAGAATATCATTCCTCATTTTAAAAGTGTTAAGAGATCTCTACTTTTACCACAAGGGAGTAATAGGATCCAGAATTAACTTCCAAATGTAAACTAGAAAACTGGATAACTATGTATCTGACTTTAGACAAAAGGCAGCACAAAACTGATTTGAAGATGGGAAAAGGAGAAGGGGAGGAGAGAGGGGGAGGAGGGAGGAGAAAGAGAAGGACAAGAAAAGTAATGAGGAGACCTATAATTACCAGTGATTCCTTTTTTTTTTTTTTTTTTTTTTTTGGTACGCTAACAATTTTTACTTTGCCACAAGTCTTCAATTCAAATAAGGCTCAGGAGAAGGATCATGTCCATATAGCATGAACTGGGACAGCTTGACTAAAGGCTGGAGGATTCGTTTCCAAGATGGCACACTCAAAGGACTGGCAAGTTGATGCAGGCTGTCAGCTTGGCAGTTTGGTCAGAAGCCTCAGGTCATCTCCACGTGTGCTTCTTCATGTGGCCTGGCCCTTCTGATAGCATGGTGGCCGAGTTCCAGGGTGAATGTTCCAAAAAAGAGGGCAGAAACTATGTTGCCTTTTATGCCCCGGTCTCAGAATTTCCATGACATTACCACTATCACACCCAATTCATGGAGGGAGTCACAAGGACCTGCCTCAGATCAAAGAGAGGGCACATGGACTTTATCTCTTGATGAAAAACATGTTGGAAAATTGTGGACATGTTTTAAAACCACTATATTATTTTCTTAAATAATGATAGTAAGTAAAGGTGACAGTGATTCCTCTTTCTTGATCAGCCCAGCATAGTTAATTGATAATGAAAGACTGTTTGGTCTTTCATTGGGGCACAAGGATGCAGTTCAACTGCCTTGGATAGGACAATTTCTTTTTTGAAATTTTATTTAAATTCAATTAATTAACATATAATTCATAATTGGTTTCAGAGGTAGAAGTCAGTGATTTATCAGTTTTATATAATAATGTAACTGGAGATTCTTTCTGAAAGCACATTTGAGATATAGTATGTTGAAAGGGAAACCCAAGTAGAATCTAGTGCATTGCTAAGTTGAAAAGACAGAGGTCTGCGCACAAAAACAAAAACAATTTTTTGGGGGGGAAAATCCCTGAAGTGAGAGAGCTATACAAAGACCTATTTTTAAAATTTTTAAAAAGACAGAGAGAGAGAGATCCCCTTAAATTACATAAATAACAATCTGTATGTGCAAAGGGTGAAAACACATAAGGCTGAGCAAAAACAATCTGGGAAAGAAAAATTACCAGGTAGCTAAAGCTGAGTAAAACTATTTATGATACTAGAGCTCACAGGCGGTAAGGGATCATTCAAATTCTTACAAACAAGATAGAGAGTCTTCAGTGAATCCTTGGGGCATTCAGTAAAGTCCCAAAAAGAGGTCAACCTTAGTAATGAGGCTAAGAAAGCACAAAAGTAAAGGTTACCTCTAGACCTGCCCTAGGAAACCTTAAATACATTAACATCCATGGTAAAGGAAGAGGGAAGGAAGTAAATTTGCTACTGCTGAGTCTGGCTCAGAAAAGCTCAGTCTCAAAATGCTCCCACACCTGCAAAGTGCCACTTTGCACCACATGCTAAGCCATTCCCTGTGCTGTTTGGAAGAACAGCTGCCACGGCCACCACAGGAAAGGAGACTGAGAAGCCATGAAGCATTGCATTGACCAAGAATAAAGGTAAAGGAGGTAAAAACAGGTGCAGAGGTAAGAGTGAAAACGAACCTGAAAAAAGTTGGTGTATAAACAGAATGACTAAGTATAAACAAGTAATCAAAATGTTGAAAAATGTGTAATTAGAAGCAATGTGTCTTGATGGTGTGAAGAGATTATGACATTTGAAAGGAAAACTGAGAAAAATGGCTTGAATTGGTCTACCAACTCTGAGGATAACAAAGCTGATGTAATTTTAAAATACAATGCAGAAGAGGGTATTAATCTGAAGCCATATGGCAAGCTTCCAAACGTGCTAAAATTAATGAAACATATATATTTAGTGGTGGAGATGATGATGAAATCCAGTTTTATGACACTAGAGATGATGATAAAGACCATGATGATATTTAATTGAACTCAATATTTTACATTCCAAATTTTCTGAGGATTAAATCCCAAAGGAGATAGGGTTCCTTGTCTTTTAAAAAGTTAACCAGGCTTCTGGAGTGTCTGGGATGCTGAGTCGGTTGAGCATCTGACTCTTGATTTCAGCTCAGATCATGATCTCAAGATCATGGGATCAAGCCCAACATTAGGCTCCGCACTTGGTGGGGAGTCTACTTGAGATTCTCCCTCAGCACCTTTCCTTCACTTTAAAATAAATAAATCTTAAAAAAAAAAAAAAAAGTTAAGACTTTTATGTAGCTTAGTCATTTTATCATGGCATCCCTTTCCCTAATGAATAGGTGAATTCCTGATAATCAAATACTCTTGGAAGCAGTTCTTATATCTTCGTGATTGTTCTCTCATTAGTTAAATAAAAACTTTGGGGATCTCTGGGTGGCTCAGCAGTTTGGCGCCTGCCTTTGGCCCAGAGCGTGATCCTGGAATCCTGGGATCGAGTCCCACATCAGGCCCCTGCATGGAGCCTGTTTCTTCTCCGTCTGCCTCTCCCTCTCTCTCTCATGAATAAATAAATAAATTTTTTTAAAAAACTTTGATACATGTTAACAAGTAACTTTAAGAGGTAACCTTTTAAAGAACCCAAGTATGTTTAATTCCAAAGTCCTATGTTCTTAATCATAACTCTCTTTTAAAAAGGGAGGGGAGGAAATGTCTACATGATAATGTACTCAAAGATTAATGGGAAAATCCTATTATACAAAATAAAATGTTTATGGTTTAAAGAATATTGGAACAGAAATAACAATATCTGTCTTACAGTTAAGAAAACTAAGGCATTTAAAGGTGAATTAATAGGGGGTGGAAATGGTGTCACACAGCTAGCAAGTATCAAACAGAAATTTTAACCCATCTATCTGATTCCAGACTGTACTGCACAGATATCTTTCACAGCTAAGTATCTTCTCATGTCTAGACCAGACATCTGAAACAAAAAGATCCCTATCAATAGTTAGGATAAGAAATAAAATCTTTGCCATCCTAATTAACAGTGACTTTTGGAGAATCATTGTACCTAAAGAACTCTCTTGTTTTCTCATGATTTATAAAGACCTCTGCAGCTTGAAATATTATAGTTTGAGGTTTAGAAAGGTGGGGCAGGTGATTCCTTCAAAACTACTCCTCATTGACCAGCATTACCTAGATCCCAAAACCAGATAAACATCCCACCCAAAAAGGAGAATTACAGATCAATATCCCTGATAAACATGGATGGAAAAATTTTCACCAGGATGCTAGTCAATAGGATCCAACAGTACATTAAGAGGATTATTCACTACAATCAAGTAAGATTGAACCCTGGGATGCAAGGGTGGTCCAACATTCATAAAACAACCAATGTGATAAATCAAATCACATTAATAAAAGACAAGAACCATATGATCCTCTCAATTGATGCAGAGAAAGCATTTGACAAAATAAAGCATCCATTCCTGATTAAAACTCTTCAAAGTGTAGGGATAGAGAAAGCATATCTCAATATCATAAAAGCCATCTATGAAAAGTCCACAGTGAATATCATTCTCAAAGGGGAAAGCCTGAGAGCTCTTCCCCTCCCTAAGGTCAGGAACACAACAGGGATGCCCATTTTCACCACTGTTGTTCAACACAATACTAGAAGTCCTAGCCTCAACAACCAGATAACAAAAAGAAATAAAAGGCATTCAAATTTGCAAAGAAGTCAAACTCTCCCTCTTTGGAGATGACATGATACTGTATATAGAAAACTCAAAAGACTCCACCCCAAAATTGCTAGAACTCATGCAGAAATTTAGCAATGTGGCAGGATACAAAAAATACAGCACAGAAATCAGCTGTATTTCTATATGCTAACAATGAAACTGAAGAAAGAGAAATTAAGGAATCGATACCATTTACAATTGCACTCCAAACTATAAGATACTTAGGAATAAACTTAACCAAAGAGGTAAAGGATCTGTACTCTAGAAACTACAGAACGATTATGAAGAAATTGAGGAACACACAAAGGGGAAAACATTCCATGCTCAGGGATTGGAAGAATAAATACTGTGAAAATGTCTATGCTATCCAGAGGAATGTGCTATTGCACATTCACTGCAATCCTATCAAAATACCATGGTCTTTCTTCACAGAGTTGGAATAAATAATCCTAAGATTTGTATGGAACCAGAAAAGACCCCAAAGAGCCAGAGGAGTGTTGAAAAAGAAAACCCAAGCTGGAGGCATCACAATGCCTGACTTCAAGTTGTATTACAAAACTGTGATCATCAAGACAGTATGGTATTGGCACAAAAACAGACACACAGATCAATGGAACAGAATAGAGAACTCAGAAATGGAGCCTCAACTCTATGGTCAACTCATCTTCAACAAAACAGGAAAGAATATCCAATGGAAAAAAAGACAGTCTCTTCAACAACTGGTGTTGGGAAAATTGGACAGCCACATGCAGAAGAGTGAAACTGGACCATTCTCTCACACCATACACAAAGATAAACTCAGAATGGTTGAAAGATCTAAATGTGAGACAAGGATCCATCAAAATCACAAAGGAGAACACAAGCAGCAGCCTTGTTGAAGTTGGCACAGCAACTTCTTGCAAGACGCATCTATGAAGGCAAGGGAAACAAAAGCAATAATTAACTATTGGGACTTCATCAAGATAAAAAGCTTCTGCACAGAAAAGAAACCAGTCAACACAACTAAAAGACAACCTACAGAATGGGAGAAGATATTTGCAGAGGACATATCAGATAAGGGGCTAGTATCCAAGATCTATAAAGAACTTATCAAACTCAACACCCAAAAAAAACAATCTAGTCAAGCAATGGGCAGAAGACATCAACAGACATTTCTCTAAAGAAGACCTACCCATGGCCAACAAGCATATGAAAAAATGCTCCACATCACTTGGCATCACGGAAATACAAATCAAAACCACCATGAGATACCACTTTACATTGGCGAGAATGGCTAAAATTAACAAGACAGGAAACAACAAATGTTGCTGATGTTGGAGATGTGGAGCAAGGGGAACCCTCATGCACTGTTGGTGGGAATGCAAGCTGCTACAGCCACTCTGGAAAAACAGTGTGGAGGTTCCTCAAGAAGTTAAAAATAGAGCTACCCTATGAACCAGCAATTGCACTACTGGGTATTTACCCCAAAGATACAGATGTCATGAAATGATGGGACACCTGCACCCCAATGTTCATAGCAGCAATGTCCACAACAGACAAACTGTGGAAGGAGCCATGATGTCCTTCAACAGATAAATGGATAAAGAAGATGTGGTAAGTCACACACTCACTCTCTCTCTCTCTCTCTCTCTCTCTCTCACACACACACACACACACACACACACAATGGAATATTATTGAGCCATCAGAAAGGATGAACATCTACCATTTACACTGATGTGCATGGAACTGGAGAATATTATGCTGAGTGAAGTAAGTCCATCAGAGAAAGACAATTATCATATGGTTTCACTCATATGTGGAATATAAAAAAATAGTGAAGGGGACCATAAAGGAAGGGATAAACTGAGTGGGGAAAAATTAGAGAGGAAGACAAATCATGAGAGACTCCTAATTCTGGGAAACAAACAAAGGATTGCAGAAGGGGAGGTGGGTGGGGGAATAGGGTAACTGGGTGACAGACACTAAGGAGGGAACATGATGAAATGAGCCCTCGCTGTTAAACCGTATGTTGGCAAAATGTATTTAAATAAAATTAAAAAAAAATAAAGTCCACAATATCGTTGGGTTATAGTCAGCATTTTAAAAAAAGAAAAAACACTCCTCTTCATCATTCGTGAATTCATTCTTATTTACCCACTGCCCCACTGCCTACCATGTGTTTGGCACTATACTCAGTGCCAAGGATACAATGATGACAAAACAGAGAGAGACTCCTAGGTGGCTCAGCAGTTGAGTGTCTGCCTTCGGCTCAGGGCATGATCCCGGTGTCAAAGGATTGAGTCCTATGTCAGGCTCCCTGTGAGGAGCCTGCTTCTCCCTCTGCCTCTTTCTCTATGTCTCTCATGAATAAATAAAAATTATAAAAAATAAAAAAAACTTTAAAAACCAGAAATAATGCCCATTTTAGTGCACCATAGAATCTACTGGGAAAGTAAAAATGAAACAATAATTACACAATTAATTTCTTATGTTTCTAAAATATGTTGAACCTATACCCAATATAAGGATTTTGAACTTCTCTGAAACACACTTGGCCAAATATCCACCACACTTCTTTCTTTATCAAATTCAGGACATCATTCAATGATAATCTTTTCAATAAAACCTTCCCTGACCATTCTATACAAAAATGGTACTCCCCACTCCAACATTCCCTATCACCCTCCCTGATGTACTTATTGTTCTCTAGAATATTTATCACCATCAAACATACTTATTTGCTTATTATTTGTATCCCCAGTAGAATATAAGTTCCACAGGATAATTTGTTTAGGCTGTTGATTAGTATCACTCAAAGTCTAGAACAGTGCCTATAATATGGTAGATACTGAATATTGTTGACTAATGAATAAATGAGTACAACGAAGGAAAGTCCAAGTATAGTGACAGTGTATAAAAGAAGAAACCATTAATTTCATTTAAACTAACATACACAGGGACGCCTGGGTGGCTCAGCAGTTGAACATCAACCTTTGGCTCAGGGTGTGATCCTAGGGTCCTGGGATGGAGTCCCACAATGGGCTCCCCATGGGGAGCCTGCTTTTTCCTCTGCCTATGTCTCTGCCTCTCTCTCTCTCTCTTTCGTCTCTCATGAATATATAAATAAAATCTTTTTAAAAAATTTAAAAAATAAAAAAACTAACATACACAATGTTATTATTCATATACATGTTATGTAATAATTAAATAGCACTTATAAATGCTATCTATCATTCATGTCTATGGTATTAATTTAAGCATTTTGTTTCAGATTTTCTGTAATTCCTTTCTTATTTTTAAACACTTAAAGTATTTATAACAATGACTTACTGCTAAAGAGATTCACAATTTTATTCCAGAAGGAATTCAACATCTAACAAAATGATTTATTCTTCACTCTATTAACTCTCTCACCTTAGAAAATGAAGACAATATGGGATGTACTATTCTACCTGGATTTGATATTACCATACTCCTTAAACTAGAGCAGGCAACTTATTTTCCAGAAATGAAAAACTAAAAATAAAGAGAGAGAGGGAAAGGACCTAAAATCACCTGCTAAGGTTTATAGTTTGATTACTTTGCTTTATATGCTTAGTGCGTGAAGATTTTATACAATTATGGCACTTACAGCTAAACACCTAGAAAAAAAATGGTCTCAAGTTTGGTGTATCACAGTCCAAAGGACTATGTGGCCTGACAAAACTCTTGTTTTGAAGAATGATACTATATTTTTATACATACATAAATATAGTATATTTATACTTAAGCAACATTAACCTATCATTTAAACAAGTATTTAACAAGAGTCATTTTAAAAACATTTAAAAAGATAAAAAGACCCTGAGACAGAGTTTTGAAATTCAATCACCTATCATTTGAAACCCCAATAATCAGAGTCAACATGATCTTCCAGCAGATAAAGAAAAAAAAAATGAAGTTACTATAGTATTTCTAATAAAATGAGTTTGTTATGAATAATCTATGTGCACAATGGAATTTTTCAAGTCCTCTAATTTTTCTTGATAAAAACACAACTTATAACAAGTAATTTGAAGAAAATACTTGAAGAAATAATCTGCCCCATTATACTGTGAAAAATCTAAGATTATTAACCAGCTATCACCAGGACTCCCAAAACACATGTATTCCTTTCCCCTAATTAAGAAAATCAGGAGCCCATAGGTGGCTCATGTTGGTTAACTGTCTGTCTTCCACTCAGGTCATGATCCCAGGTCCTGGGATCAAGTCTGCTTCAGGCTTCGTACTCAGTGGGGAGCCTGATTCTCCCTTTCATTCTGCCTCCCTCCCCACCGCCCCCCACCCACCTTGTGCTCACTCTCTCTCTTGCTTGCTCTATCTCAAATAAATACAATCTTTAAAGCAAAAAAAAAAAACAAAAAAAAAAAACAATCAGTAATCATACTAACAAGAAAGCAAAAACAAATCTTCAGGTAAAAAATACAGTTCAATCTAATATCTATTAATATCTACATCCATGCTAAGTTTTCAAACACACAAAAAAACTAAAGAATGTTCTCAGTTCTCCATCATTTAATTATGTGGATATTCCTCAAAGTATCTATAAAAATTAAAATCACTATAAAATAGTTTCCTACTATTACACACATTTGCAAATGTTACTATTCATTTTAAAAATATACTCTATATTGTAAAACAAAGCAAACAACCACAGAAATGTATAAAGGATAAAGAAAAGGTCATAGGAAACTTACCCTCTAAAATAATAATTCACGGTTACCATTTCTGCACCCTCTCTCAAGATATTATACTTAAATATAAATAATCTTACATTAAATGATTCATTGCATATATCCTATTTTATAGCCTACTTTAATTTATTAGTAAAGAACACCTTTCATGTCAGCCAGTATATATCTTCATATGTCATTATCTTTAAAGGCCCCAGTGTATATTACATTCTATGTATTACCATAACTTACTTAACCATTTTCCTTATTAATAAATACTTGAGTAGCTTCCATTTTTTCATCTTTTAAAATGCACTATCTCTAATACAATGATTGGGACATTCTTCACTACAATGCCCCTTACTCCAAAACCTTCTCCACAAAACAGAACTCATTTATTCAAGTATTTTTTAAGTGCCCATTACGTTCCACTGACTGTTCTAGGCAATCTAAATTCCACAAGTGTAGGGACTGATTCCATTTTAGCCACTTCTTTATTTCCTATGTTTAGCGGATTGTCCAGTATATAGTAGACTATTATATATGTGTTGAATGAATGGATGATCATCCTTGTTCATTCATCCCTTCACTTTTTTGTGTTGACTCTGAAATTAGCTGTTTTCTTTTCTTTTTTCTTTTTTTTCCACTCTGCAGAGTAATGAGCCTATACATGTCTTTACCACTCACAATGCACGCTCACTACTGGGAGCCAAGTAGATGAATATGGAGAAAAAAGACAGTACTACAGCATCATCTTTTGGGACCTCTGCTTAGCTGTGTTTAAAATTTTCAAAGTTTCTTTCAAGCTTCAAAACATCATCCTTAGGAAATGTGAATCTAACAGCTAGCTAGCTGTATGTTTTCCTTTGGTCTAACATTTCAGTGGAAAAGAGTAGTAGTAACACTCTCCAAAAGGTCCAGCTGGCACACACAGAGAAACCTTAAAAATCCAATTAAACTGAAAAATCATGATTGAATTCATAAAAGATTTATACTGTTTTTCCAGGAAAGATTCTTTGAGAGAGATAAAAAGACCACTGAAATACCAAAATGTTTATATTCTGATTAAATTTTAGCTTTTAAAATTGCTATGTAATAGATCTATTGAGATATCTTATTTAGAGGTTATACAAACCTATTCTGTTTTCTCTCATTTGGAAAATCCAGGTACTACAGAGATTAAATTAGAATTACAAACCTGGGAAGAACCTTGAGACACAGAGTTCATCCTTCTGCCTTTTACTCATTTACACTTAGGCCAGTTTACATACATAAGAAATGTATCCACAACAAAGAATTACTCAGCTCAGGGTGGAGATGGGGTTAGGAGATGTGATCAGAGTTAAGGTGGAAGTCTGGGAAAAGAAATGTTAACTCACTCTAAGAATGTTTTCATTAGAGAAAATTGTTTAGAGGAATGTCATGATTCAACTTCCATTTTAGTATGGTTCTAGATTTGTGCTTGAATGTTAAATGCACATGTTAAATACATATGCTTGAATGGAACATTCATGTTGATAATGGTCAAGTATTTTGCTTCCTAACTGGTAAGAACAACATGCAAAAATTTAGTAAGAGAGGATGTTGGTTTGTATTAGATTGTGAATACCTCTTCAACTCCAAAAAGCATATGCTACCTATCAGTGTGTTCTTATTAGCACACCCAATTATTATTAGATTGTAAGTTCTTTAAGACAGTATATCATGATTTTATAATTTTTTTTATAAATTTATTTTTTATTGGTGTTCAATTTGCCAACATACAGAATAACACCCAGTGCTCATCCCCTCAAGTGCCCCCCTCAGTGACCGTCACCCATTCACCCCCACCCCCCGCCCTCCTCCCCTTCCACCACCCCTAGTTCGTTTCCCACAGTTAGGAGTCTTTATGTTGTCTCCCTTTCTGATATTTCCTACCCATTTCTTCTCCCTTTCCTTCTATTCCCTTTCACTATTATTTATATTCCCCAAATGAATGAGAACATATAATGTTTGTCCTTATCTGATTGACTTATTTCACTCAGCATAATACCCTCCAGTTCCATCCACATTGAAGCAAATGGTGGGTATTTGTCATTTCTAATGGCTGAGTAATATTCCATTGTATACATAAACTACATCTTCTTTATCCATTCATCTTTTGATGGACACTGAGGCTCCTTCCACAGTTTGGCTATTGTGGACATTGCTGCTATAAACATCGAGGTTTGTATCTCCACTATTTAGACTACCCAATAGGTATTTAATAAATATTCATTGGTATCACTGAAAATATAGGTATTTATCTAGTCCATGTAAATAAAATTTCATTACCACAAAAATTCTGAATATTATAATATACTAAAAACATATTGCTACACTTGAACATAGATACTTGCACAACAAAGTTCGCAGCATTACTCACAACTCAAATGTCCACTGACAGATGAATGGATAAACAAAATGTGGCACATCCATAAAATAAAATATTATTCAATCTTAAAAATTCTGATACATAGTGCAACATGGATGAACTTTAAGGGCACTATGTTAAGTGAAAGAACTCAGTCACATAAGAATAAATATATGATTCAACTTATAAGAAGAACCTAAAATTGCCAAATTCGTAAAGACAAAATTAAACAACAGTTATAGGGGTGAAAGTAAGAAGAAATGTGGAGTTAATGTTTCATGAGTATAGTAGTTTGGGATGATGAGAAAGTTCTGGAGATGGTAGTGATGGGTGTACAACAATGTGAATGTACTTACACTGAATTACCGTGTAATTAAAGTTACACTGAATTACATACTTAAAATGGTTAAATGGTAAATTTTATGTTATATGTATTTTACCACAATAAAAAAGGACAAAAATATATTACTTTATAAATGGCTTGCCCAAATAATACTTTATAATTGTACAATTACAGAATTCTAATAGTTCTTAACATTAAATTATTAACAGAAAAAGGAGTTAAAAAATAAACACCCAGTTCTATACATATCTGGATTCTTTAAAAAAATGAATACAAAAAAAAACCCAAAAAACAAAAAATACCTTAATGAAACAAAGTTTATTTTGATTTCAGCAATAACTGATAATGCATGCATTTATTCTAACTTTGCAAATCCTATGCCTTATGAAAAAAAATACTCAAACATATGTTTATCTATACTCAAACATAATATGTTTATATGTGTTAACATTGACACATAAATTCATCTCCACTTCTCAGCAGAAACTTGTCTGCACTTAAATGTTTTTGCAATTTAGTTTTCATTCTATTTTCTTTTATCTTTTTCCTTGCAGGTAAAAACTATGCATGCAAAGACTATTCTCTACTTTCTGCGACATTTTCAAGGCAGTTAATAATCTGATAAGAAAACAGCATGTCAAATAAAATGATAAACTGGGAATTCTTGAGAGTGATTAACACTGTGTACACTAAACGATTTCCTAACGTTTGGGAGATGTATAAGAAAATAAGTTAAAATTTACATTCATCTCAACATATACAAAAGCTAGCACAACTGCTACAGGACACAAAGACAAAGATATTTTTGCTGCTAATTATTTATAAAAATGATTCACATTCAAATAAATCTAACTGAAATTCATGGAACTACATAATATCCTTAAAAATACAAACTTCCTAGTTCAGTACAATATACCACACACACACATCAATTTTTATTCTATGATTATCTCAAAGAAATTATATTGATTTAACACAGTTAAATTCAACAATATTGATTTAATTCATAACTAATTTAACATGATTCATTTATGAGACTTGACCTTAATTTACCAATTAAACTTCAATATTGGTTAACTACATCTTTCTCTGGTAATTCACAAACTATAAAGTTTTCAGCACCAATTAATTTTCCAAGATCTGTCCACAAAACCAGCATTATATACTAAAGTCTCACTAAAAATGAAGTTACCTAAGATAAAAAGAGAAGCAAAGACAGAGGCATATTCAAGTGTTTGACTTCCTTAGTAACCTATTAAGCAAAAATTAGGTAAACTATTGTAGAGTCCTCCCACAAAACAAAAACTAGAGATGTGTCTTTCCTTATTATGTACTTCTTAAATATATTCCTAAAAATATATTGTGGATTTGGTGTCCAGAAGATCTGTCCAACAAAACTCACATATTTACATAAATTTTTAGCAGTTTAAGATTCACATTCAGATTCAACAAAAACTTCTTAGACTACACTATGAATTGAACTCCAACCCACAACTTTATAAAATAGACATTAGTAATCTTATGTTAAAGGAAAATGGGGTTCAGAAAGACAAAATAATTTGAACTTATAATCAGTGACTGGTGATCACATTCAAGAGATGGCATCCAGATATTACTGATACCAAAAGGAAGGAGGAAGAGAAGTTAACACTTGTTCCACGCCAAACATAACCCAGGCACTTGGCACACATTTCCTCATTTAATTCTTACCACTGTTTTGTAAGGTAGGCACAATCTCCATTTTGAAGATAAACTAAGGTAAGAAGTTATTTGACTTGATCAAGGTTTGTACAGAAAATAGGAAGCTAGAACCAGAAAGAAACCCTGGGATTATTAAACATTGATAGATTTTGTCCTCAAACCATAATTGTGATCCAAGAAGGGAAGTTCATTTGACATGTTTTGTTTTTGTTTGGGGGGTTTCTTTTCTTTCTTTTTTTCTTTTTTTTTTTTTTAAGGGAGAGAATGTGTGAGCAGGGGGCGTGGAGAGAGGAGCTGAGGGAGAGAAGCTCAAGCAGGCTCCATCCCAATGCAGAATCCAACAAGGGGCTTGATCTCATAACTCTGAGATTATAACCTGAACCAAAATCAAGAGTCAGACGCTCAGCCATCTGAGCCCTTGTTTTCAGTTTTGTTTTTCTACAGAAAAGGGATCAATTTTATCAAATCCATTTTAATACAATTTCTAATTCCTTTAAAGAACCGTATCTCTTTTGGTGACCCCGGGAAGGTCACTATCATGAGTCTACCAGGCAGACAAATGATAACAATGATTCAGCATTTAGCATGCAAATAGATGTCAACTCAATATTAATCCAATAATCCGATAGGAAAACACTGAATGCCTTTTGTCATTAGAATAGCTTTGTTAAGAATCGGCCCTTCTTGGGCAGCCCAGGTGGCTCAGTGGTTTAGCGCTGCCTTCAGCCCAGGGCCTGATCCTGGAGACCCGGGATCGAGTCCCACATCAGGCTCTCTGCATGGAGCCTGCTTCTCCCTCTCTGCCTGTGTCTCTGCCTCTCTCTCTCTGTGTGTCTCTCATGGAATAAATAAAATCTTTAAGAAAAAAAAAAAAGAATCAGCCCTTCTTGAACCAGGTGCTAATTCTTAAAACAATACTTTGAGCAACAAAGAATGAGAAAGTTTAGAAAAAGATGGTGAAATAAATACTCCTCCTCATTCTACCCAGTGCCCCTACATTTCACTAATTTAAACCTACAGTCTGGTCCCTGCTAGCATAGCTCTATAGGACAACAAGAGCAGGGAGAAAAAGTCTCAGAATGGGAAAGAAACACACCATTTCATATATAGAATCAAACCTCAGTCATTTTCATCTCTCCTTGAAGAAATTGGGCAACGTATCATTCAAACTATTGTCTTCTACTGGCCGATATAACCTTCTAAAATCCAATTAGAATATTCTCTTCCTTTATAAATTCTCACCTATCCTTTCCCATCTGCTTCTGTTTGTACTCAAAATCTACTCAAAAAAATAATAAGGCAGTCAGACATCCAGAGCTCTATTATTTGGGAGCAAAGGTCAATAATTATCATACACTGGCCAAGCCATGAGGTATTCATATTTCACAGTAATTTTCTAATTTTGCCACGTGGAATCAAAAAATTATATGAAATATTCCTAGTAGCTAATGAATGAGAGAGTGCCGGATAGGTTTCATTTATAAAAGTATATAATTCACATATACTTATTCATTAAATCAAACTTGAGGCCAGAAAAATGTATTAAATATCACAATAAAATCGAAGTTCTAAAATTCTTACCCTAGAATATGTAAGAGGTAGAGGGGAGGCAGGTGATAATTTGTTGTATTTTTTTAAATGAATCCTCATCTTTCTTTTCTCTGATCTCATTTATGATGCAAATCCTACAGGAAACAAATTGAAGTCTAAAATGAACTCTGAAGTTTCTGAATAATACCATTTTCATTCTTTTTTTTTTAAGATTTTGTTTATTTAAGAAGGAGAGAATGCGCACAAGCAAGAGGAGGGAGCAGCACTAGGGGAGGGAGAGAGAGAGAGAGGGAAAGAATTTCAAGCAGACTCCCCACTTAAGCATGGAGCCCAGGGAGGTCTCAATCTCAAGATCATGACCTGTGCTGAAACAAAAGTAGGATGCTTAACTGACTGAGCATCCCTACCATTTTCATTCTTGAGATGTGTATTCTGCTGTTGTTGTATGAAGATATCAATCATACCTGGTTGATCAATGGTAGAGTTCAAATATGTCCTCAGTGATTTTTTTGCCTGCTAGATCTGTCCATTTTTAATACAAGAGTATTGAGATACCCAACTATAATAGTGGATTCATCTATTTCTTTTTGAAATTCTGTTTTTGCCTCACATATTTTGATGCATACATATTAGATCAACTAAGAATAAGAAAAATAAAAGTTATTTTAAAGTTATTCAAAAGTTAAAGTCATTTCCCTTTTTTAATGTAGACCCAAGTTTCTGGCCTATACAATTTTCCTTCTCTGAAGAACTTCTTTTAATATGTCTTACAAGGGAAGCCCACTAGCAACAAATTTTCTACATTTTTGTCATCTGAGAAAAATCTTTATTCTCTTTCTCTTTTAAGGACAATTTAGCAGGAAACAGAATTCTAGATTGTTGGATTTTTCTCTCAACATTTTAAATATTCCACTCTACTCTCTTCTTGCTTGTGTGATTTCTGAAGAAAAGTCAGATCTAATTCTTACCTTTGCTCCTCTATAGATAAGGTGTTTTTCCCCTTCTGGCTTCTTTCAAGATTATTTTCTGTTTTCTCTGATTTTCTGCAGTTTGAATATGATATGCCTAGGTGAAGTTTTGGGGACACTTACCCTGCCTGGTGTGCTCTAAACTTCCTGGATCTGTGATTTGGACTCTGCCATTAACTTAGTCAAATACTCCCTCATTATTGCCTCAAATATTTCCTCTGTTCCTTTTTCTCCTTCCTCTTCTTCTGGTATTTCCACTATGCATATATTATACCTTCTGGTTATTTTTTAATTTTTTTCAGGCTTTTTTCTCTTTGCTTTTTCTTTTTTTTTTTTTCTTTTTTTTTCTCTTTGCTTTTTAAATCTTTTTTTTTTCTTTTTAAGATTTATCCATTTATTTGAGAGAGAGAGAGAGAGAGAGAGAGAGAGAGAGAGATTGAGAGTCTCAAGTAAACTCCATGCTGAGTACAGAGTCCAACACAGGGACCCCAAGAACATGACCTGAGCTGAAACCAAGAGCTGGACACTTAACCAACTGCACCACCCAGATGTCCCTCTTTGCTTTTTAAGTTTAGATATATCCTTAAACTCAGACTCTTTTCTCAGCCACGTTCAGTCTTCTAATAAGCCCATAAAAGGCATTCTTCATTTTTGTTACAGTGTTTTTTATTTCTAGCATTTCTTTTTCTTCCATAGAATTTCCATTTTTCTACTTATTGTCCATCTGTTCTTGCTTGTCTATTTTCTTCATTAGAGCCCTTGGCATATTAGACATTAATTGTTTCAAATTCTTGGTCTGATCACTCCAAAATCCCTGCTATGTTTAAGTGATTCTGATGCTTGTTCTGTCTCTGTAAACTGTGCTTTCTGCTTTTTAGCATGCCTCATAATTTTTTTGTTGGAAGCTAGACATGATGCACTGGGTAAAAGAAGCTGTGGCAAACAGGCATTTAGTAATGTTGGGGTAGAAGAAATGTTCTATAGTCCTATGATTAAGTCTCAGTTTTTTAGTGAACCTGTGCTCCCAAGTTATGACCTTCACAAGTTCTTCTCACTCACTCCACGTGTTCCCACCACCCAGCCCTACCCTTCCCCCACAACACACACATGCTGTAGGTCGAACAGAATAGCTAGAGAAAGAACAGAATGGCTAGAATTGGATACTTCTCTTCCCCTACATGCAAGGCTAAAATGAGTTGCATTTTCCCTTTCCTCCAGGTCAGTTAGGCTCTGATAATACCTTAATAGGTTAGGCACTGATAAAATAACTACTTTAGAGCAAATCTCATTGAGAAAAACAGAATGACTAGGCACATTTCAAAATGATAGCATTTTTCTCTAATACTCACTACGAAGACATGGTAGAGTTCCTGGAGGTAAAACCATGAAAGTGTGGGGTTCTTAAACTTGGGCCCACCTGGAGTTTTTACCTCAGACTTGTCCACACTGACAATTCATTAATTATATTTCACTTTTTTTCCTACCCAGTACTGGTTCCCTTAAAGGTCTCTGCTCTTACATTCTGCTAGAATAAGTTGTCATTCTCTATATTTGCCTGTCTGTCTCTTCAATTTGGGGTAGTAGCTTGCCTTGTGACCTCGCCTCTATAAAAAAAAATCTAAGAAAAGTTGAAAGATTTTTCAGTTTGTTCAATTTTTTACTTACTGTTAGGACAGAGTGATAACATACATGTCACACCAAATAATCACTGAAAAATCTCCATTTTTGACTTTTACCTTCACATTTTACTAGTTGGTAAAATGACATATAACACTCTTATGATATTAAGGAGAGAGAAAAAAATAAAGACGTGTATTTGTCTCAATGGCACATAAATTACCTAAAACATGATTGATCATAGGGTTCATCTATAAGTATCACCAAAATGCAAATTATTAAACAACACATTTCATCCTTGGTTTCTGAAGCAATGAAAACACATATATAATAAAAAAAATTATAGGGATCATTTAGATCCTGCATTATTACTACAAACTAAAATATTTCCTAAATAAAGATCTAAATATTAGATTTCCATAGGGGCTTTTTAAAAATCTATCAGTAAAAACTGCAATCCTCTGATATCTTTGCTGCTTAATTTACAGAAAAATAAAGCCTACTTCTAATTCCTAAAATAGAGTTATAATGCCTTCTAAACAAACTTAAGTTTTCAAATTCTTCCTCTGGAGGTAAAAAAAAATCAGTAAAAAACTAAAATTTGTATGTGAAATTTGACATTTGGATGCCAATTCCCAACATTTGCTATCACTATGGAATTAACCTTGATAAATTAATTTACTTAGGAAATCTTAGTCCACTGTATAGTGCTGTCTGCTGTTCTTGGAATGAGAAATGCAGCTGATATTTTTTTTCCAAATTATACTGTAAAACAGCTCATTACTCTTTATATTATTGACCTAAACTTTATTCAACTGAGTTTTAACATACTTAATCAAAGACATGGTGGTTAAACAAGATGAAAATATCTAATTCATCTTAAGAAATTTGAAAGCATGTTGCAAATAAGCTCCCAAAGAATGTCAGAATAACCAAACACAAGGGAACATATTAACAGTACCTTCACTTCACATAAATACAACTTTATTTTATTATTATTATTTCCATATCTGTGATACATTAGGTACAACAGACATTTCTGAGCCCTTAATATATTGAACAGATGGTGAACCATTACAAAATTAGGAACAAGGGTAACATCTTAAAGAATTACTAATAATCTTGCCCTCCAGCCAGAGGAGAGGCTGCAAAGTTGGACAAATAAATTTTCCTACAACGGTAATGAGGAATTAGGGTGAAATACATAAGAAATTATTTGGGGATGATCACAAAAAGCACGGAGAAACATGACTACAGTAATAAGCAAAAAATATATATATATATGCAAAAGCTCCTAGAAAAAAGATTAATAGACCCAAAAAGATGTTGTCAAACAAGAATGAAGATGGATGCTTGTGAAAGATAGAAAAGACTGCTGTAAAAGTTCCATTCTTAGTTTGCTAAACATAAAATATATTCTTGAAACGCCACATTCCTGCAATCCTCAAAAAAAGTCAATATCTAACTAATACTAAGACTTAGTACTTGGTGTAGTTTCTAGCTAAAGTAATAACTAATAAAAAATGGAGTCAATTATGTCAATTCACAAGAGATAAATGAAAACACCAAAAGCAAAAAAAAAAAAAAAAAAAATTAAGCCTCTAGTCATGTCAAGTGGTTATATATGTAAAAATAAACTATTCTGGTGAAAATAGCTAAGAGACAGGATAGCCTAGCAAAGGAGCACAAAATATACTCCGATCCTAAAAAAAAGTCACATGAATTTTAGAAAGTCACCGATTATTTCCGGAGCTGAAATAATGTAGCTCAGTAGAATATCTTGAGGAATGGTGATACAGCATCAATAAATAATACAGTGCTTTCTGGATAAAGGGACACTACCTAAAGAGAAAAGGATTTTCTAACTTTTAAAGAGAAAATGTTGATTTATTAATAAAGTTATTTCAATACTAACTGTGATAAACAGCTTACCTCCCTTCCACTGGAACATAAGCTGATATTTCCAAAAGATATTATTGCTTGAATCTGGGTCTCTAAAATTATCACTGTTCAAATGAGAAAAGAAAAGAGTAACAATAATTATCTACAATTATACATATTCTTTATTGTTAACATGAAACATATCTCACATAAAATCTCATAGACCATTAAAATGAGACACATGTTCCTAGGCTTGAAATCTCTAGAGGTAGATTCTTTGAAGACTGAATAGTTAAAACTGATTAAATAATTCATGATTACTAAATGTGAATACATTTTTTTCTAACTAAAAAAAAAATTAATATTTACTGTCCTCACACCACTTCATTTTTTTTCCTTAAAAAAGAACATGGAAAAGAAGTTCAGCTATACAAAAAAGGCTCACTGGAAAATAAAATAAATAAAAATAAAATAAAATAAAATAATAAAATAAAATAAACGGGGGGGGGGGGGCGCTGAGGGGGGGATATTCAAACAGCTTCAAGGACAAAAAACATGTTCCACACCAAATCATATTTACAGTTCCTCATCTAGAATTCAACTAACATCCAACTGCAGCAATCAGCCAAGCTTGGCAAATTAAAATAACAGTAATTTTGACAGATTATGTTCTATAAATATTCAAATATGGGCGTTTATGTACATGCAAGGGTCTCTATATGCCAATCAAAATGCTTTGTTTAGGATCCTAAAACTGAGCTTTTTTTCACCTTTCTTTTCTGTAGGAATCCCCTGAATCCTTAACTTTCATTTTAACTCTTTCACCTCAGCTGATAAAGGGGCCAATTATTTCCCTATTCATAGCCTGAATTATCATCCATAGCCTGAATTAAAAATTCAAGGATAATATTCATATCAGAGAAAAAGAAAGTACCTAGAATCTTTGAAAAATCTAAGTCTGTAAAGAAAAAAAGAAAGATCCAGGAATGGGGATGAGGTGGATACAGAGACGGGATATTAAAGGATGGCAACTGAATAAAAGATTAATGTTTTACACATGTGACCACTTATGGCTTGGTAAAGTCCAAATGTAAGGAACAATTAACAACTTCATTAATTTGGGCTGCATCTAAAGTTCCATTAAGACAAACTACCATTTATTTGGGGTGCTGGGTAGCACAGTCAGTTGAGTGTCTAAATCTTGGTTTTGGCTTAGGTCACGATCTCAAGTTTGTGAGATCGGGCTCTGCACTCAGCACAGAGTCTGCTTGAGTTTCTCTCTCCCTTCCCTCTGCCCCTCCCCCCTCCTGCATGCATGCTCTCTCTCTAAAATAAATAAATAAAATATTTTTAAAAAATAAAAATAAAATAAAAGACTATTTGACTCAAGGCAAGACTCTACACTTTGATGACACGTTTAAGTATATGAAAGTGTCAAGAGTGGGGAAATGCAATTAGTATAAACTTCAAGTGCAATTTTTGAAATCTGTAGATAGCTCAATCTAATCAAGAACAATGGCTCTAATGAAGGCAAGATATCTGATACATGAATTTATTAACTGTCCTCCTATCCTATATCTCCCATTAGTCAGTTTCCCTGAAACACAAATGCAATTGCTGAAAAGACCCAGATGTTCCAGGAAAACTGTAAGTGATAGACATGCCTCTGCATCCAAAGCAGACAATGCAGTCAGACAAAAATTCAACCCATTGAGAGGCATATGCCCTTCTGGTTCCACCTGGAAAGAAACAGTTAAAAAATCTCAATTAAGATTGCTCAAAATATTTCTAGAAAGTTAAGCCTGCAAGAAACTTTCCCCTTTTGATCACTCATAAAAAATAGTTTTACCTTTAAAAGTAAATGTAAAAATAGTTTTACTTTTAAAAGTAAACTTTTAAAGTCAGACATTTAACCTACTGAGTGAGCCACCCAGGTGCCCCAAGTTTTGTATTTTAAATAAGGGATCTTAAAAAATAGAAACCCTTTGAGAGCTGAGGAATTAGTATCTAATGATTAAATCTCAGATCTCAAGAAAGCCTGTGACAGAGTTATCTTAGAGCAAGTGGCCCCATCCCATGCCTCTTAATCACATTAACTAGACAAGTTAATTTAATAACTCCTTTCATTCCAAACCCTAGACTTATAAGAGCATGTGGGAGTACCAGTAGCTAAGAAAGAGACCAAGAGACCAAAAGCCTATGCTGTCACGTAACTAAAAAAGGAGAAAACTATATGTGCTCATTATTTAGCTATTGTCTTTCAGCTCCAAACCCACCCTTTCATACTCAGCATAGTGATACTGAAAACAGAACCCTGGAAACTACTCTTCTCTTTTGTCAGCCAGCTTCCTCATGCTGCCAATAAGGGCCATAAGAAGGAGAAACTTGATTTTTCTAGTCAGCACTGCCTTAGCACAACCACCGCCCCCCCCACTCCAGAAGTAGCCGTTGGTGACAGCCACCACTTTTTCCAGACTCTCAGAAGTATCAGCAGCAGCAATAGGATGCAGGAGGAGAGACTCAGGGAGTCACACTTCTTAGTCCAGTACAGTAAAAAAGAAAACTTCAGGATATTAGCTGCCTTCCATAAAGAGTTCTAACCAGCTACGCTTTATCATCCCTACAGATGCTTAAAATGATAGAAGACAAAGTAAAGGAAGACATAAAATGGAGCTTCTTGGTTTAATGGCTCTCCTTTGAATCACTAAAGTAGTAGCTTTTAATGCTGTCTACACGTGAGAATGAATTAGAATATTTTTTACAAAAATAATAAAACAGTAATAATGATGATGCTCAGAACACAATGCCAGAGACCTGATTTAACTGGTCTGAGATGGAGCCTGGGCATATTCAAAAAAGAAAACCAAGACAAAACAAAAACTGGAGCACGTGGCTGTAAAGTGCGTGACTCTTGTTCCTGGAGTTCTGGATTTGACCCCCTACTCTGGGTACAGAGATAATTTAAAAATAAAATTAAAAAAAAAAACACTCAAGCATTTATAAACTACTGATAGAGGGACTGAGAATCACTTAATAGAACATTCCATAACTTTAATACTCAAGGTATGGCCTAAGGACTTAGCTATATCCAGATTACCAGTGGAATTTATTAGAAAGGTAGCTTCTCGGGTCTTACTAAGAATCTAACAAGATCCCCGAGTAATCTGTGTACACATTAAAGTTTGAAAAACAACATCATTCTATAACATAATGAAAAAGGTTTGAAAGTTTGTGTGTCCAAGTTCCAACCTAAAAATAGTTTAATTTGGGTTGTTTTTTTTTTTTTAACTTAAAAACAAAACAAAACAAAACAAAACATCGTGGGCCTAAACTCACAACTCTGAGACCAAGAGTCATGTGTTCTACCAACTGAGTCAGTAGGACACCCCTAAATATTTTTATTTTAAAGTCTACTAGAGTTTACTAAGAATACAATATTAGTAAGTGAATAACTTTTAATAATATATATTTATTCAGCCTATATAATTTGTAGGCATTGTTCTTTACAAAATGATTTAATCCTCAAGATACGTCTACAAACCACATCATTTTATAATTCCTGTGTTACAGATAAGAAAACTCAGGCAAGATTTATATAAATAGTTTGCCTTAGGTCACACAATTAGTAAGTGGCAAAGCTGAGAATTGAACCCAGAAAGTCTTAGCTTATACTTAACCACAAAATAAGGAGAAGGTTTATCAATACCATCCCAAAACATTCTGAAATCATTCAGGAGAAAAGGTATAATTATTATAATAAGAATATTATACGAGTAAAGGAAAAAAATCAGCGTGCTTCTCTGGTTAAAAAAAAAAAAGACCAATAGAGTTGCAATAGTAATATAATTACATCAACACTGGGGATCCCTGGGTGGCGCAGCGGTTTAGCGCTTGCCTTTGGCTCAGGGCGTGATCCTGGAGACCCGGGATCGAATCCCATGTCGGGCTCCCGGTGCATGAAGCCTGCTTCTCCCTCTGCCTATGTCTCTGCCTCTCTCTCTCTGTGACTATCGTAAATAAATAAAAATTTTAAAAAAAATAATAATAATTACATCAACACTGTTAGGAGTCTGTGGCCACCACTTAAAACAGAGAGGAACATGATGAAAATAACTCAGGAAGTTGCTTATAATGACAACACTGTTAATATTTTAGGATAAATGATAAATTATCAATACTTCATGGAAAGACTATCCCATGGAAGATTTCTGGTAATAATTACTTTGTTACCTACATTTGGGAAATAACTGAAAGCCCATGTTAGGAGATATATTCTCCTCAATGCTTCCTTAATTCACTACTACAACTGCTCCTACAACTACCATCGCAACTACCCTCAGAAAAGTAAAGTATAAAAGGCTATAATTATTTTTCACAATGAAACAGGCATGACATAAATTTAGTCTAATTTTTTCCTCACTTTACCTCATTGCTCCTAACATCACAAAAGGTCCACTCTCAGCTTCTGTCATAACAGAAGTAAAAATTCCAGTCCCATTACGACCCAAATGTTACTTTTGAAAATATTAAAGACAACTTTTAAAGAAGTCAGACAGAGGCTGTCAGTTAAAGGCCTACCAGTAAGCTATAATAATTCATGTGAATTCTAAATAGCATGATAGAATAGCCAAAGTTCCCAAAGGTAAATAATGTAACTTTACCAGCAAACAGATTGAATTTAAAATATATAAAATTATATGAGTATTTAAAGCAAAGCAACAATTTCTAAGATGTCTTAGCCTCATTCCATCCAAGCATACTCAAAAAAAAAAAAAGTATACAGTACCTTTTTCATGAACAATGACAAAGCTCTGGTGACCTACTTGCTGAGAATGAACAAAACTATAGATATTAAAAATAGAGTTGCTTAACCCATAAGAGCCATGAAAGTGGATGCTGGAACAAGAAAGATTTAAGGACTAAAAATACCAAAGCAAAGACTTAACTGAAATTCAGTCTTCTAAACACCGAAGTATAAAACTATGATTGAAGCAATTCACTGGTTCCTTTGGGTAAGGTTTTACCTGAAGAATCTAAGAAAGCTGAGTTCCAGGGACACCTAGGTGGCTCAGTCAATTAAGCATCCAACTCTCGATTTCAGCTCAGGTCATGATCTCGGGGTCATGAGATTGAGTGCTATGTTGGGCATAGACACTGCTTAAGATTCTCTCTCCCCCTCTCCCTCTGCACCACCCTCCCCTACCCTCTTCTTCCTCTCAAGAAATAAAAAAAAAAAAAAAACAGAAAGAAAGATAAAGAAAGAAGGCAAGCAAGATGACAACCATGTGAAGCATTACATGGATGCAACCTGATTTCCCAAAGAATGGATTAAGAGTCTCAGGAAGCCAACATTGACAAAACCCAAAAGAAGCATGCTCTTAGGAGGCAAAGCAACTGTCAAAAAACACAGAAGTGGAGTATTCTTGATATGACTCTTTATTAACCAATATGAGTAACAAAACTACCCATACCAAAACTCCTTGAAAATTTCCATCAAGTTTTAAGTATCCATATTAGTTATGTAAATTATTTGTGGTTATTTTTTTCCTTCTAGTTAAAACCAGAAAATCAATCTCTTCATCTCTCCACCTATCTTCATAATGTGTTCTCAGTTTGCCTTCCTTTGCTACTCTATTCCAAAAGACTACATTATTTGAATAATAAAGTAAAATATGATCTATTTATGAAAAAATAAAATATGCCTCAAATAAATTATATTTACTAAATGAGTCAAATGACTAATCACTATTCTTCCCACCATCATACCATAGAAAAATCATATTATACATCATGTGTAAAAATTTAAATGGAAAAAATTTACTACCTTCATCACCAATAGAAAGCTTATCGTATCAAAGAAAAATATTTAAAATCACTTGACTCTCTGTGTCTCTCATTAATAAATAAAATCTAAAAAAATAAAAAAATAAAAATAAATAAATAAAATCTTTAAAAAGCAGGGGAGGGCACCTAGGTAACTCAGTGTTTGAGCATCTGCCACCTGATCAGGTCATGATCCTGAGGTACTGGGATCAAGTCTCTCATCAGGCTTCCCACAGGGAACCTGCTTCTCCTTCTGCCTCTCTGTGTCTCCCATGAATAAATAAATAAAATCTTTAAAACTACACATTTTAACAAGCTTCCTAAGTGATTATGATGCAGATTATCCTTGAAGCATGCTTTCATATATACTTCACCTTCAAACCACTCTCCACTTCCCTGTAAGTCCTTTAGATCTGATCAGACTACCCACTCCTATCCCTCATCTTAACAGTTTCAACTTCTGATTAAATAAATACTTAGAACTAACACAGAGAAAAAATAATAGCAATCAGTTGTTGGACATATATTACTATGGGCCATGAACTTTACATAATCTGTTACAGATACAAGAATTAAATGACACGGGGCAGTCCAGGTAGCTTAGCGGTTTAGTGCTGCCTTCAGCCCAGGGCGTAATCCTGGAGATCGCGATCGAGTCCCATGTCGGGCTCCCTGCATGGAGCCTGCTTCTCCCTCTGCCTGTGTCTCTGTCTCTCTCTCTGTCTCTCATGAATAAATAAAACAAAATATATTTTTTTAAAAAAAGAATTAAATGACATATTGCATGCAAAGTCTATAACAGAGTTTTTGGCTAAGATAAGTAAATGCTCATTAAACTAGCAGCTACTTGAAACGAATATCCACATAATACTCTGCGTATGGATGTTTATAGCAGCTTTATTCATAACTGCCAAAACTCAGAAGCAACCAAAATGACCTTTGGTAGGTAAATGAAAAAGTAAACTTTGATACATATGAAATACTATTCAGCCCTTAAAAAGGAATGGGCTATGAAGCCATGAAAAGACATGGAGGAAACTTAAACTGAAACCAGCCAATCTGAGAAGGCTACATACTGTGTGATTCCAACTGTATGACATATTAGAAAAGGTAAAACTATGGAAACAATAAAAAAAAAAAAATATCAGGGGCTATCCTTGGGTCAAAGTTAAGGAAAGAACACAGGAGATGAAATAGGTAGAAAGGAGAAAGGATTTTTAGGGATGTAAAAATACTCTGTATGGCATTATAATGATAGATACATGTTATACATACATGTCCAAACCCACAGAATGTATAACACCGAGAATGAACTCTAAGGTAAACTATAGACTTTGGACAATTACAATATGTTAGTATAGGCTTATTTATCAATTACAACCAATGTACCACTCTGATGGGGAATGTTGCTAACGGAAGAGGTTATGCACATGTAAGGGCAGGGGATATAAGAAAAATTTCTGTAACTTCCTCTTGATTTTGTTGTGAACATAAAATTGCTCTTTAAAAAAGTCTTTATTATTAAAAAAAAAAAGTCTTTATTAAAAGAAAAGAAGAGCAGCACGTGGGTGGCTCAGTCAGTTAAGCATCTGCCTTCAGCTCATGTCATGATCCTAGGGTGCAGGGATCGTGCCCCGTGTCAGCTTCTTTTTTTTTTTTTTTTTTTTTTTTTTTTTTTTTTTCCCCGTGTCAGCTTCTTTGCTCAATGGGGAATCTGCTTCTTCCTCTCACTCTAACTCATTCACTTTCTCTCAAATGAATAAAAAAAAATCTTAAAAATAAGTAAATTTAAAAATTCTATAAAGGAGGAGGAAACAGTAAGCTATTATATTTAATGCGAGATTATTTTGTAGGTACGAACCTAAGATATGGTTGTTACTTATTTCCAAGTTGCAGTTGAGAAAACTGATTTAATAACTTGCCTGGGCAAATAATTTGCCCAAGAGATAGTTAAGGAGCAGAAAAAGAATTCAAGATAATACCTGTGACTCCAAAACCTGACCTCTTTACTCGAACCTAGGATAACTTCCTGAAACAGCAGGGCACAAAACCATTCCATAGTCATAACTACCCTTTACAAGTATTTTCCCAAATCATCCCCAGGTCAATCATGACCTAAGCATGTCTCATAAATGTTACTATATGACTAAGAACTGAAAGACAAGCATAATACTATGATGGGCGGCTAAGGACAGGTAATTATAATAACCAAAATTGAGTATGGGTTAATGAATGAACTACTTTACATTAAAGGATGTTCTACTTAAATATAACAAATATTTAAGGAGTATTTTATGTTTTCACAGCACTTTAAAATTATAAATTAGCAATAACTCCACAACAAGCGTCAGTATGACTGTTAACATTCCAGCAGACAATACGAACAGACAGGTAAATGAAATCTAGTCTAAATCTTTAAGCTGTTTAACTCAAAAACATTACAAAGTCAGTCTCATGACTTCTCACATCTAAGGACTGTAATCCTTAGTTAAGAGTATAAGAAGCTATAAGAGGGTGAATTCAAAACAACCAGGAAGATTTCTATATTTCATCCATAAAAATATAACATAATAAATACAAAATTCAAAGTTCCCTATCATGATGCTTTCTACTCAAATTTTGTAAAATCTGATTATGTTCCTAATGATTAAGTTTTTTTGTATGAATCATTTATTTTTTTAAAACATTCTGGACCTCCTCTCAGAGCATCTGTTTTCCCCTCAACCTCAGCTCCCCTCAAATGGCCATCATTTTCTTTCTCCCAAGTACACGTTTAGCTTGCCTGTTTCCAACCAGCTATCTCCAAAGTGGTAAGCACTGGTTTCCACAAACCTCCCCCACACTTGAACTACATTCATAACTAATAAAATATAATTATTCATGCAATATATATATATATTTACTGATAATGTCCGCATACAACCAAAAGTACAAACTCAGAAAATGGAAATTACTAATGACAAAAGTACACTCTATTCTGTTAAAATTGCACAGAGCAGAATTTATATTTTAACCTGATAACTCTCAATAAGTTCATAGAAGTCTTATGGCTGTTATTTAGTTTTACAAGCCTTATGATTTATAGATAACTCTAGAAAAATTTTTAATTAAACGCATTAAAATTAACCTCTTAAATATAAAATATGTTACATAATACAGAACAATATACAAATATAACTCAGCCAAGAAGAAAATGTATCTCCCATTTGCTCACCCTCTCCCTAAAGGAGAAAATACCTGTCCCATACAAACCAAAGAGGCTCTGATTCACTGGAATGCTACAGAGCTCAAGGAACCCAAGTACTATAGGAAGAAGCCAAAGTGATAATGCTTCCTTCTACTGGAGATCTGTTGATTAAAACACATAAAAGTAGGTATCCTACTACCTAAATTTTTACAAAGAATGCATATTACACTTTTACAATGAGGCAAGATTTATTGTCGTTTTAATGTGGTAAGTTTAAGTTAGGTATATCCTTTTTTTTAAAAGAAAAGACAGCATTAGAAATTCTTGCCTGAGAAATGTAACCACAAACATTCAATCCCATAAAAATCAAACTATTGAGGCTGCAAAGGGTTCCAGGCAGAGACACAAAGTCCCTGACCAACACACACCCCATGTTTTAAGAGTCAGAACTGTGTACTTCTCCTCCATTGCTCCATCTACAGAAAAAGTACTGTACTCTATATAGAACCAGAGTCCAGTACTTATGAGATAGCAGAAATTCTCTGGAATCCCCTGTAAGCCCCTCTAACCATGTAACACTCACAGAACCTCAAACAACAGGAAGCCTAAGCATTTAGTAAATCTTTGCCCATCCCTTCTTACTAAATATAAAAAAATATATTCTCCTCCTGAGCAGATTCTCTAGCACAACTGAATAGTGAGTGATGCCTTTTTGGCCCCAGATCAACCTCCACTCTTTGTGTTATACACAGAGAGAGAATAAACCATCTATTTGTAATTCAATCAGACATCCTTTATGAACATAATAAGAGGAATCAACCTTTTATCTTTTAATGGGGCATAAATGCACTGTCCAATAAAGTAGTTAGTAGCCAAATGTGGCTATTCAGTATGTGAAATATGGCTAATTTCTTTGGATTAGCCATATTTCTAGAGAGTTTCTATAATTAGCCATATTTTCTAGAGAGTTTCTGTAATTTTGAGATTCTGTACGTGTAAAATGCACACTGGTTTCACTCTTACTTGGAAGAATGCAAAATATTTCATTGATATTTTTATATTAATTAGTTGAGATAATATTTTTAATATATTAGGTTAAATAAAATATATTATTAAAACTACTTTCACTTGTTTCTTTTTACCATTTTTAATGTGGCTACCAGAAAATTTAAAATTACATGCATGGTTCACATTATATTTCTATTGGACAGTGTTGGTCTATAAACTAGTGATCAGTCATAAGTTCTTATGAAATTATTTCTATGTCAACCTCATGCCCAAGTAGCACCACAAAATCTAGTCATTACAACAGCCTAAACAAAACTCCCTTTCTCTCTGATTTACAAAGTAGATTATATTCATATTCAGGTTGCTTCCTTTCTGATACCTTCATGTTGTCTTAAAATGTTGAATAAATTCTATAATATTTCATCTCCTCTACCCTACCCTCTACCAACCAAGCTACTGGCCTTATCATGTTCATCTTTTATCTCTAATGAGTATACCATACTTACAGAAGGGGAGGCTGAGAATTTTTCTTAAAAGGGCCTCCAGATTAACAAGCAGTATGTGGTAGTGTTAGAGTTTGGTATTTAGAATCAAATACCCCTAACATGAACCCTGCCTCTAATTGTGCAAAACACTATAGCTCAGCTCCCTTGTCTGTAACAAGGTTAAATATTATTATAATTTGGGGCACCTGGGTGGCTCAGTGGTTAAGTGTCTGCCTTCAGCTCAGGTTGTGATCTCGGGATCCTGAGATCGAATCCAGCATCAGGATCCCCATGGGGAGCCTGCTTCTCTCTGCCTCTCTCTCTGCCTCTCTCTCTGTCTCTCATGAATAAATAAATAAAATCTTTTTTAAAATATGTATTATTATCATTTAACATTAAATTAATATTTCATTTAACTAATATTTAATATTAAAGTATCAATACCATATGTTGTTGTAAGGTAATATAAGAAAAGCATTTAGAACAGCACCCAGAACTTCAATATTAATAAGTATTAGCTATTATCATTATTATTTCCTTTTTTGACCTGCTTCCTGAACCTATCATCCTCTTCTTTTTTTTCTGGCTGCCCCGTCAAGAGATTCTCTCCTTATTCAAGCCTGTAGCATATCTAATAAAATTTAAAAAATACAGAACAGCAGATAGAGCAGGTCATTTGGCCTGAAAAAACAAAGAATTCCAAATACAACATCCCATAAGAAAGTGTACTTCATCACATAATAGAAAGATTCCTCACTATGAGAAAGAGTCAAGCTAATTCTGGGACCCTGTAAAAGTTCTCTTCAAGGGGGTTGGAACAGATGTTCCTCAAGCTTTCCTTTAATTGTCTATGTCCCTGTCAAGGTATTCAACCTGGATGTTAAAATCTAGAACCTATCCCATTGACAATATTCATCAAATCTAAAATTGTACTTTCTTTATGGTACTTTGACTCCGCTACTGATTCATGTCTATACACCTAAAAAAAAAAAAAAAATCAGTAAGCTCCCATCTGCAACTATTAGAGAGCTCAAGTTTAGACTTTCACTACATTGTAATTCAAGTCAAAAATCTGTCCACTCTTACCTAAAGGCTAAAAAGGCAGATCTATAAGAAAAGGTCAAAATGCTCACTTTGCCACTTGTGGCATACCAAGTCTCATGGACTTCAAACAGATTCAGGAGGGGAGTTCTTTAACTTGAGCCATAATCTGGGTCAGCTGAACCTCTCATTACCCATTTGTCATACACTGTAGACATTTGCATTATATATTTTATTTCTTTCTTCCCCAAATTACGTAGAAAATATCTTATAGGAACAGAGTATACCTTCCTGAATTCAGAAGTCTACAACTCAGGTTCTGACAAATTGGATACTCAAGTATTTGTCAAGCTGGATTCAATCTATAGTTATAAAAATAATATTATTTACTTTTGTGAAGTCTTCAGTTTTTTAGACATTTTCAGGTGACTTCATTTGATTGTCCCAACAATCTTATAGTCACATCCAAGATCTGATCTCATTTTTCATGAAGTATCTTAATGGAAGCTCATAAGTCAAAGTAACTAACTCAAAATTATTCACTTTTGTATGTCTTAAATACATAAATTTAAAGTCCAAGACCACACTGGTCATTGGTGACAAAGCCAGAACTGCACTGAACTGTATCACATGACACCACACTAAAGCCCTTTTCAGAGAGAACCAGCAGAGGAAGGAAGAAGATGAAAGAAGAGACAGTGACAATATCAAGTTTTGGTAGTGAGCTAAATAGACAGCCAGTCCCTAAATAAAATTAAATTGCTTCTCACATTTCATTTTTCCTATCTTCTTAAAGTCTTAAAGTTTTATTTTCTTTCCTAAAAGTTTAAGTTTCTTCCTTTATTTTCACATAATTAGCTGTATCTTCATCATCAAAATTATACTCAATTTCAAACAAGCCAATCTATGTTTTAAAAGCTATGTAATTTAAAAAATAAATAAGAAATAAAAGCTATGTAATTTTGTAAATAGTTTCTTTATTCTGTCTTAATGAATGTATTTAACTACTCATTTGAATTCACCAGGATTCTCTGAAATGGCTTTTGTTCAAATTTTCTCTTTCTAAAAATACCTATATAAGTCCACATTCTGCTGATACTATTAGACTCATGTGAGGAAAAAAACGGCAGTTTCTCTCTGAAAGTACCTACAATGAGCAATCAATCAACTTTAGCCGACACCCAAGAATATAAGCAAAGTTAACTTGCTACCTTTGTCACTCCTGAGTTCATATTTAGAATGACCTATAAATCTTCTATTTAATCAATGACTTAACGTAATTCATTCAATTCTTTGAATCTGTTTCCTCCACGTATAGCAAGAAGAAAATTGGCCTAGATCTCTGGAATTTTTTTTTAAGATCTAAAGAATCCCTGAGTCTGGAGATTTATTTTTTAATATTTTTTTTTATTTTTATTTATGATAGTAACAGAGAGAGAGAGAGAGAGAGAGGCAGAGACATAGGCAGAGGGAGAAGCAGGCTCCATGCACCGGGAGCCTGATGTGGGATTCGATCCCGGGTCTCCAGGATCGCGCCCTGGGCCAAAGGCAAGCGCCAAACCACTGCGCCACCCAGGGATCCCGAGTCTGGAGATTTAAATTCAAGTTTATTTGCCCTCTAAAAGTTGATTTTTTTTTTTTAAGATTTTATTTATTTATTTGAGAAAGAGAGAAGAGAGAGAGCATAAGCAGATGGGAGGGGCAAAGGGAGAAAGACAGACTCTGAGCAGGGAGCTCGACTCAGGGCTTGGTCTCAGGTGTCTGGGATCACGACCTGAGCGGAAAGCAAATGCTTAACTGACTGACCCCGTAGGTCCCCCTAAAAGTTGATTTCTTAAACTAATGCACATATTTTTACCTTTTCTACCCACTGTACTTGAAGAACCATGTATCTTTGTACCCTAATCCCTTTAAACATGGTAGTATTTACATATAGGTATGTTTCATTTGCTTTTCTGCCTGAAAGTGTTAAATTGTTAGCTTTGGCACAAGACTTTTTGAATTTCCCTACGTGCAATTCAACCTCAAATGACTCAATTCTAAAACGTATCTGAGAATACAACACTGTAAAATTATGGTTAGAATCCAAGTTATTATAGATAGCCCATGACTGATATTCAACAGAACATCTGCAAAAGAGAAGGCAATTAATTGAGACAATGAGATTGGTCCCGAACCTTGCTCTTAGCCATAGTTTTTCATAACCCTTACAGCCAATCCTTGACTAACTGAAAACCAGACCTTAGAATGACATCCACATCCCTAGATCATAAAGCTACAGGGAGAATGATGAGAGCATTAACATGGATGTACTTAACTTATAATTTATCATCATAAAACTTGATCCAAAATTAAGAGATTTACCAAATTTGTTTTTAGACAAGGTTAAAGTCAATTTCCTATTAGAATAAAATTTGAAAAATATTTTTGAAAAAAAAATTGAAGTAAAATTTGAAGAAAAAAATAGATGTATGGTTTTACAGATTCTAGTTAACTTGTAATAATATCAGCATTAGCTCAAATTTAGATTTAAAAATTATTCTCCCCCTAAACACTTTTAGCAGATGCCTTAGCCTTGATAAAAAACAATAAACTATGTTTGGAATACACGTATATCTATAAAATTAAATACAGAAATAAGATGATAAAAATCATTTAACTGTGCATAGAGCAGAACAAAAAAGTTCCAAAAACCGTAACGAAGAATCACATATAATCTTCACATCTGCATGCAGTTAAACATATGGTACTCCAGTTTCAGGAATCTTGAGCTCACCAAAACTTTTACAACTAAATTTGGGTTACTTGGGGTAAGGAAAAGAAATGAGAAAGGGGAGTGGAGCCTTTAAAAACCCCTATTTTGACTAAATCTGCAGCTGTAATTACAGCTGTTCTGAAGCTTTCTTGGACTGCCTAATTACATTTTTTCTAAATAATAACAACCAAAAGTAGGCTTAACGAACTGAAGAATGATAGGAGGACTTCATAGTTAAAAGCTATTTTTTATATAAAATTAATTTCCTATTGTTTTTTGCTCTGCAACTATTAGATAAAAATTGCTATATACGTACAAGAAACTCTGTTTCCTTGAGTTTTTGAATTTTTAATTTCTTTAACAGAAAGTACAATGCACTTCTTTCCTTTGATAATTTTGCAGCAACTCTATGTTTCTTCTCCTTACCCATGCCACCTATTTTATGTAACTATGAGACCAGTCTATGACACAAATTACATACATGTATGATATCAATAAACAACACAGCCTTTTTTACTATCATTCTAAACATACTATAGTCCCCCCTTGCTTTTCCACAGGGTACATAATTCAAGACCCCAAATGGACTGAAATTGCAAATAGCACCAAACCCTATATGTCCTATACATGTATACCTATGATAAAGTTTAATTCATAAATTATACACAGTAAGAAATTAGCAACAATAACTGAAAACAAAATAGAATTATAATACGCAAAAATAAAAACCATGAATGTGGTTTCTCTTTCTGAAAATACCTTATCACCCCTCTTCCTGTAAGGATGAGAGATGATACAATGCTACATGATGAGATAAAGTGAAGTGAATGACACAGGCAATGTGACATAGCATTAGGCTACTACTGACCTGACTGAGAAGGAAGATCATCTGCCTCTGGACTGTGGCTGACTGTGGGTAACTGAAACTGTGAAAAGGAAAACTGTGGATAACAGAAACTACTGGAACTACTGTATTCTCTAATGGTATATTTACTGAAAAGAGTTATATCGTGCAGCAACACGAATGAAGTTATATGTCCTTTAAGACTCACTTTTTTGGGGGGGGAGGGAGGGTGGGAGGGGGTGGAATAAAATACTATTTTTACTGCCAAAAAAAAAAAGACTCACTTTTGTATTATATTTTAGATATGACTGGCATCTCAGTTAATTCTCTGGAATAACATCTGAAAATCACAAATCTGATTTCAGTTGAAGATGGTGACAAGATTCCAAATTCACCTCCTTCCAGAGATGTAATGAATCTACATCTAAACATGAAACAAGTCATCCCTCTGAAAGAAACCTAAAATCTAGCTGAGTGACTACTACACATAGGACAAAAAAAAAACCATAAATTGAATGGGTAGGAAAGGCTGAGAAACACTCTTTCCATAAACCCCACTCCAGCACATCAACATACAACTGGGAGAGAATTCACAATTGCCAGCTTCTCCCTGAAGAAAAAATATTTTCTGGGGCACCTAGGTGACTCAGTTGGTTAAGCATCCAACTCTTTGTTTCAGCTCAGGTCATGATCCCAGTGTCATTCTTTCTCTCTCCCTCCCCCTGTGCCCTCCTCTGCTCGTGTGCCTGCATGAGCACACACTCTCTCTCAAATAAATAAAATCTTTAAAAATTAGGTTAGATCAAGTGGAAGAAAGAATCAGCAAACTCGAAGATATGACAGTGGAATTCATCCAATCAGAGAAGAGAAAAAAAGAATGAAAAATAGTGAATGTAGCTTAAAAGAATTATGAGACATCATCAAATATACCAATATATATATTATGTGGTCCCAGAAGACAAAGAAAAGGGCTGAAAGCCTATTCAAATAAATTACAGCTGAAAACTTTCATAACACAGGAAAAGAAACAACATCCCAAAGAATTTCAAACAAGATAAATCTAAACCAAGACACACTATAACTGTTAAAAGTTAAAGACAAGGACAGAATCTTAAAAGCAGCTAAAGAAAAACTTGTATTATATAAAAGGAAATCTGAATAATTTTTGCAGGTGAGAAGGAAATAGAACGAGTGATCAAAAAAAAAACTACCAACCTAAAATATTCTCCCCAGCAAAGTTGTCCTTCAGAGTTGAAGGACAAAGAGTTTTCCAAGGAAGTAAAAGCTTAAGGACTTCATTGATCCTAGGTCAGCTTTACAATAAATGTTAAATAACGACTTCTTCAAGCTGCAAACATAAAAATGCTTATTAGTAACAAGAAGACAAATTAAAGAACAAATCTCCCTGGTAACAGTAAATACATAGTTCAATTCAGATGAATATAATTTGTAATGAAGGTGGGTAAATCACTTGTGAATCTAATAGGAAGGCTCAAAGATAAAACTAGTAAAACTAGTAAAACTAACTACAATTTGCTGTGGATACATAATTGGATACATAATTTGTTAATGGACACACAAGGTAAAACAATATAAATTAAGACATCAAAAACAGGATATATGGGGGTACAGAAAAAAGAGAGAGCTTTATTACACATTTGACAGAAATTGCTACCAACTTAAAATAGACTGTTACAATATAAAATGTATTACAAAGCCCCAAGGTAACCACAAAAGAAAAACCTATAACAGATACATAAAAGATAAATCTAAACATAACACTATAGAAAATCATCAAATGACAAAAAGATAAAAACGGGAACAAAGGAATTATAATACAGCCAGAAAACAATTAACAAAATGGCAATAATAGGGATGCCTGGGTGGCTCAGCAGTTTAGTGCTTGCCTTCGGCCCAGGGCATGATCCTGGATACCCGGGATCGAGTCCCACGTCGGGCTCCCCGCATGAAGCCTGCTTCTCCCTCTGGCTGTGTCTCTGCCTCTGTGTGTGTGTGTGTCTCTCATGAATAAATGAATAAAATCTTTTTTAAAAAATGGCAATAGTCAAGTCCACATGTATCAATAATTACTTTAAATGTAAGTGTACTAAGTTCTCTTATATATCTTAAGAATATATACAGACTGAAAGTAAAGGAATGGAAAAAGATATTCCAGACAACTAGAAGCCAAAAGAAAGCAAGAATAGTTACACTTATATCAGGCAAAATAGCCTTCAAAGCAAAATACTGCAAGAAGAGATAAAGAAGGTCATTGTATAAGAATAAAGAGGTCAGTCCAACAAGTAGTTGTAACATTTTTAAATACTTATCTACCCAACATAGAAGCATCTAAAATTATACGGCAAATAATAGTAGATCTGGAGAAATAGACAGCAACACAATAATTGCAGAAACTTCAATATCCTACTTTCAACAATAGATAGATCTAGAAAGAGTATCAATATGAAAACACTGGACTTAAACTATATGTTTGACCATATGGACTCAAGAGAAATTTACAGAACATTCCACCCAACAGCAGCAGAATACTTAAGTACACATGGAACATTCTCCAGGATACATCATATGTTAGGCCATAAAATAGGTCTTAACAAATTTAAGAAAAATGAAATCATATCAAGCATCTTCTCTACAACATCAAACTAGAAATCAATCACAAGAAGAAACTGGAAAATCCACAAATATATGAAGAGTAAACAACATGCTATTGAATAACAAATGGGCAAAGAAAGAAATAAAAAAATATCTATGGGCAAATTAATCTGGAAATATACAATGCAAAAGCTTAAGGGCTACAGCAAAAGCAGTTCTAAGAGGTAAGTATATAACAATAAATACCCACATTAAGAAAAAGAAAAAGCTCAAATAACCTAATTGACTCATCAAGGAACTAGAAAAATTTAAAAAACTAGAAAAATAAAAACAAACTAAAACCAAAGTTAATTAAAAAAAAAAGACTAGAGACTACAGTGGAAATAAATGAAATAGAAACTAAAAACAGAAAAAAAAAATGAAACTAAGAACTAGTTTTTTGAAAAGATAAAACAGACAACATTTAGCTAGACTACCCAACAAAAATGAGAACTCAAAATTGTAATGAATGAGGAGACATTACAACTGGTGTCACACATATACAAAGACTACTACAAACAACTACATACCAACAAATTGGACAACCTAAGAAAGGGACAGATTCCTAGAAATATACCAACCTACCAAGACTAAATTATGAAGAAATAGAAAATCTGAATAGGACAATTACTAGTATGAAGATTTAATCAGTCATCAAAAACCTTCCTACAAAAAAAGTCAGGACCAGATGGCTACACTGGTAAATTCTACCAAAAGGGCAGCTCAGGTGGCTCAGCAGTGTAGCGCCGCCTTCAGCCCAGGGCCTGATCCTGGAGACCCCGGGATCGAGTCCCACATCAGGCTCCCTGCATGGAGCCTGCTTCTCCCTCTCCCTGTGTCTCTGCCCCTCTCTCTCTGTGTCTCTCATGAATGAATGAATGAATGAATGAATTCTACCAAACATTTAAAGAAGAATTAACATCAATCCTTTTCAAACTCTTCCAAAAACTTAGAGAAGGGAACATTTCCAAATTCATTTTACAAAACCAGCATTATCTTTATAATTAAAACCAAACAAGGGCACTACAAAAAAGAAAACTACAGAGCAATATCCCTGATGAATATGAATGTGAAAATCCTCAACAAAATATTAGTAAACAATAAAATAAAATAAAATAAAATAAAATAAAATAAAATAAAATAAAATAAAATAATAATTTTAAAAATATATTAGTAAACAGAATTCAACAACACATTAAAAGGATCATACACCCAACAGCGTGGTCTAATGGGTTTTTCCCTGGGATGAAAGGATGGTTCAATATAGGCAAATCAATAAATGTAATACTACACATAAAATGAAGGATAAAAATCATATGGGGCACCTGGATGCTCAGTTGAACATCCAACTCTTGATTTTGGCTCAGGTCATAATCTCAGGGTTGTCAGATCAAGCCCCACATCAAGCTCCATACTGGGGCATGGAGCCTGCTTAAGATTCTCTCCTCTCCCTTTGCCCTTCCCCACCACATTCTCCTCTCAAAAGGAAAAAAAAAAAATTTATCATCTCAACAGATGAAGAAAACATGTAAAAAAATTGAAAATTCTTTCATGATAAAAACTCTCAACAAAGTGAATACAGTGGGAACATAACCTCAACATAATAAAGGCTACATATTACAAACCCACAGCTAACATCATACTCAATAGTGAAAAGCTGAGTTTTTCCTCTAAGATCAGGAACAAAACAAGGATGCCCACTCTCACCACTTTCATTCATCACAGCACTAGATATCCTAGCCAGAGCCAGTAGGCAAGAAAAAGAACTAAGACATCCAAACTGGAAAGGAGTGAGTAAGACTCACTATTTGCAGATGACATGATATTATGTATAGAAAACCCTAAGACTCCACCAAAAAACTGTTAGAACCAATCAATGAATTCAGTAAAAATGCATGATAGAAAAATCAATATATAAATATCAGCTGTGTTTATATACACTAACAACAAACAGAGTAATTAAGAAAATCCCATTCACAACTGTATCAAATAGAATGAAATAAAATACTTAGAAATAAATTTAGCAAAGGAAGTAAAAGATTTGGACATGAAAACTACAAGACACTGATATAAAGACACAAATAAATGGGAATCACAATTAAATCTGTGTTCACAGATTGGAAGAATAGTATTAAAATGTCCAAACACCCCAAAGCAATCTACAAAATCAATGTAATCTCTATCAAAATTCCAATGGCAATTTTCTCAGAACTAGAACCACCAATCCTAAAATTTGTATTGAATAAGAGATCCTAATTGAGATCTCAAGATCTTAATGTTGAGAAAGAACAAAGCTAGAGACCTCACACTTCCTAATTTCAAATTACACTACAAAGTTATAGTAATCAAAACAGTACAATACTGGCATTAAAAAAGATAAACCAGGGGATCCCTGGGTGGCGCAGCAGTTTGGTGCCTGCCTTTGGCCCGGGGCGCGATCCTGGAGACCCGGGATCGAATCCCACATCTGGCTCCCGGTGCTTGGAGCCAGCTTCTCCCTCTGCCTGTGTCTCTGCCTCTCTCTCTCTCTCTCTCTCTGTGTGTGACTATCGTAAATTAAAATAAATACATAAAGATTTTTTTTTAAAAAAAAAGATAAACCAATGAAACAAAACAAAGAGATCAGAAATAAACTCATGCATATATGGTTAATAAATAAACTCTTGACTCTTAAATTTTTTTTTTTTTTTTTTTTTTTTATGATAGGCACACAGTGAGAGAGAGAGAGGCAGAGACACAGGCAGAGGGAGAAGCAGGCTCCATGCACCGGGAGCCCGACGTGGGACTCGATCCCGGGTCTCCAGGATTGCGCCCTGGGCCAAAGGCAGGCGCTAAACCACTGAGCCACCCAGGGATCCCTAAACTCTTGACTCTTACACAATGGTCAATTAATATTTGACAAGCCAAAAATATACAATGGGAAAAGTATAGCCTCTTCAATTAAATGATGTTGGGAAAACTGGACAGCCACAGCCAAAAGAATGAAACTAGGCCCCTACCTTAAATTGCAACAAAAATCAACTCAAAATGACCTGAAACTATAAAACTTCTAGAAGATAACATAGGGGGTAAGCTCCTTGACATCAGTCTTGACATTGATTTTTTTTCAATTTCAAAACACCAAAAGTAAAAGTGACAAAAACACAATAAACAAATGGGATTATATAAAACTTAGGAAGCTTCTGCACAGCAAGGAAACCATCAGCGAAATTAAGAGGAAACCTACAGAATGGGAGAAAATATTTTCAAACCATATACCTGATAAGGGGTTAATATCCAAAATATAGAAAAACTCATACTACTGAATAGCAATAATAAATAAATAAATAATAAATAAATAAATAAATAAATAAATCTGATTTAAAAACTGACATTTTCTCACGGAATACCTACAAATGGCTATCAGGTATGTGAAAAGATGGCTCAGCATCAACTACTCATCACCAAATGCAAATCAAAACTAAAATGAGATACCATCTCATGCCTGTTAGAATAGCTATCATAAAAAGGGAAACGTGATTTAACAAGTGTTGGTGAGGATGTGGAGAAAAGGAAACCCTTGTGCAGTGCTGGTGGCAATGTAAACTGATACAGCATACTATGGAGAACATCAGAGCTTTCCCAAAAAATCAAAAACAGAATTACCCAAATGATCCATATAACCTTCTCAGTATACACTCAAAGGAAGTGGAAATAGGATCTCAGAGACATCTGTACTCCCATGTTCCCTGCAATATTATTCACAAAAGCCAAGATATGGAAACAACCTAAGTATCCATCCACAGATGAATAGATAAAGATGTGGGGTGTATATGTATATATGTATGTGTGTGTATGTATATACACGTATGTGTATATATGCAATATTATTCAGCCGTGAGAAAAAAAAATCCTGCCATTTCCAATTTCTCAATAAATCTTGAGAGTGAAATAAGCCAGACAGAGAGAGAAAATACTACATGGTATCACTTCCATATGGATTCTACCAAAAAAAAAAAAAAAAAGAAAAGAAAAAAATCAAACTCATACTAACAGAGGGTAGACAAGTAATTGTCAGGGACTGGATGGTGTGGAAAATAGAGAGATGTTGGTAAAGGAGTATAAGCTTCCAGTTATGAGATGAACAAAGGCTGAAAATCTAAAGTAAAGCATGGTTACTATAGTTGATAAAACTATGCTATGAAATTACTAAGAGAGAATACATGAAATCATCATTATGTATCCTTTAAATATTTTATAATATTTGTCAATTATACCTCAATAAAGCTGAAAAAAAAATCACAAGTCTATGGAATTTTTTAAATACCTGATTTGTTCATTTTAAAAAAGTCCTAAATGACCAAGATTTTACATTGCATATTTTTATTTCTGTGGGTAGCAGAAATTTCTACAAAAACATCAAGAGTAAATGAAGGTATTTTCTTAAGAAGAAATAAAGGATAAAGAAGTCTTTCAGAGTTCTCAAGATTTAAAGATAAGAATACTATAAAAGATACTTCTCAGAAAATTAAAGAAAACTATGGTAGTGACATTTATATCATATCACTAAGTGTACAAATGGAGGAAAATGAGATTTAAGAAGCATAGTAATATATTAGGTAGAAAAGATTCTCACAAGTGACTATTTAAATGTAGATAATTCTTATCTCTAATTTTCTCTGAATATCAAAAAAAAGAAAGCCACATTATGGAAATATTTGTGATATTCTGCAGAACAACAACAAACATAAATAACTTTCTTATAATTTATGGGAAACTGCTTAACTATACATGACAATACTAAAATGCTGATTATATCTAACGCATTTACTCTGAGAGCTTTAAAGTAAATAAAATATATTTTTCACAGTTATGGTAAGTACATCCATGTAGAAATAGTAGATATGCCATTCTTCATATTATTTTTCTACTCAAGCTGTTTTGAAAAGTAAAAGGTCTATGGTGAGCTAGATAAGAAAAAATAAGAAATTTACCTCCCTTTCTATATTCTGAAAAATTAGAATGAAATACCCCAAAAACCCTAAAAATGGTGGTCAGATATTCATACTTTCCCAATGTCTGAACAGCCCAAAGTTTTCTTTGGATGCTGACAATAACCTTGTATTTAAATTACAAGTTAAGTAAGCATTACAAAAGGAACACAGGAAGCCTTAAAGCAAGAGGCAAACTATCAGATAACAAAAGGATTCATGATTCAAAGAGAACAAGAATAATTTAATTTCAAAGCACAGATTATATTTACAGGAGAACGGATTCACCTATAGTCAAAAACTACCTCATAAAGGCAAAGAAATCACATGAAGCACCAAATTCAAGAAAGAAAATGCTAAGTACCAGCTGCTAGAAACCAGTAATGCATTAAATAGATACAAGAGAAGAAATGATCCATTTAGTCACAAGCTAAGCTCCCTGAAAGTATAGGTAGGAAGCTATGGAAGGTTAGCTGCAAATACCAATATTCAGAAACTAGCTATCAAAAATAATTTCATTTGACTTCTACTAGAATCATCACAGAAAGATAAAGCAAAATTTTAAAAAAATCAATTTCAACTTAAGTTGAAGACGTGTCATCAACTAAAGTAGCTTCTGCAAAACCTATTTGAATCTCCCTTCCAGTGATATGTCTACTTTGAAGATTTTCACTATCATGCATTACCATTCCTCTACTACAGAGCAGCTGCATAATAGAATCCAAAACACAATGCAAAGAAGGCAGAAAGAGAACCTTCTAGCTCTACAAAATACTTAATTCCTTGTTCTTTATAGTTTCATAAAGATATTACCTCTGAGATCAAGAACTAGAGGGGGTATAAAATCATACCCAGGATAAAGGGTTCTTATACTAGTGGCAGGGGTGTAGGGGGAGAAGAATGCAAGAGTCAATGACAGAAAAATCTACTGTGCAGACCCTAAAAACATGAGAGTTTTGCAGTGGTCCTCTCATGTCCTTGACTGACTCTCACATCTGCTTCTCCTCAAACTTCTTGAAAAAATCTGCCCAATGGCTACTAATCTACAAGATCAATTCTCTGAGAGCCTTGATGAACTACTCCCCGAAACTGGTTGAATGATGCCTAACCCCTCCTGCTAATGGACCTATGAAAAACTGCCAACCTTCCTCAAGTTAGAACTCTCCTTCAAAACATTTTCTAATATAATTTTATGTTCACAGTGTTCTGGTTAATTTTCTTTCAAACTATGAGAAGTTCTAGATCAACACAGCAGGAATTGGCTTCATTTTTTATTTTCTTGATGGGTTTCAAAGTAACTATGGGCACTACTTCTGTATCTATATATAATCAAAAGGAAAATAGGCAACAGAAAAGTAATGCTTCTATTGGTCATTTAAAAAACAATGAAGACAAAGACATTTATTAAGCACCTAACTACAGCTATGGCACTTTTATGTAAATGATTCTATTTAATCTTCATTACAACTCTTGGGGTAAATGTGCATTCTACAGATGATAAGTCAGAAACTTAGTTTAAGAAATTTACTGAGTAATCGAAGAAGGACAATCATCATATGGTTTCACTCATACAGGGAATAGAAGAAATAGTGAAAGGGATTATGAGGAAAAGCAGGGGAACTGAGTGGGAAAAATTAGAGAGGGAGACAAAGGGTTGCAGAAGGGAAGGTGGGCAGGGGATTGGGGTACCTGGGTGACGGGCACTGAGGAGGGCACTGAGTGTTATACTATATGTTGGCAAATCGAACTTCAATAAAAACAAATGAAAAAAAAGAAACTTACTGAGTTAGCAAGTGGTAAACACAGGACTTAAACCCAATTATCTCAGGGCAATTCTTTCCATTTCACCAAAGCCATCAGCTACACTGCCTTAATTCTAACTATTTTAGTCTGTAAGAAACAACTGCATTCTTTCTAAGCTGCTTGTGTTCTGCCAGGTGTACTTATTTCCTTTTTTTCAATCATCAAGTAAGCCTCTGTGCTTTAAATTTTTCTTCATGTAATCATCTATTGCTTTCACTCCTTCCTAAACACTGATCAAAGATCCTTAAATATCCATATCCTATAGCTGTCTCCCACCAGTAATGCTGAATATCAATTTAGAGTTAAAACAATTGTACTCAATCAAAAATTGAGAATGTCCACTCTCACCATTTCTATTCAGCATTATACTAGAAGGTCCAGCCAGTGACATTAGGCAAGAAAAAGAAAGAGAAAACACAGACTGGAATGAAAGGAGTAAAACTCTCTTCATTCACAGAAGACATGACTAATCCAGTGGAATCCACAAAAAAAAAAAAACCCTACAGAACTAAAAAATGAATTTTGCAAGGCTGCAGGATATAAAAATTGCATTTTTATATATTAGCAATGAACAAATGGAAAGTGGAATTTTTTAAAATCATGTCATTTATAAGAGCATATAAAATATAACACATTTAGGGATAAATCTGGCAAAATCTCGGAAAGAGCTATATAAAAAAAAAAAAAACCTAAAACACTGCTAAAAGAAACTGAAAATCTAGGGGCACCTAGGTGGCTCAGTTGGCTGAGCGTCTGACTCTTGGTTTCAGCTCAGGTCGTGACCTCAGGGTCATGAGATGGAGCCCACAATGGGCTCCAAGTTCAGCAGGGAGTCTGCTTAAGATTCTTTCTCTCTCAAAAAAAAAAAAAAAAAAAAAAAAGATTATTCTTTCCCTCTCCTTCCCCCTCTGCCCCTCCTCCCACGTACCCAAGCACTCTCTCAAATAAATAAAAAAGAAACCAAAAATCTATAAATGAGAGGTGAAACGTTATTCATGAATCAAAAGACTTTAATACTTTTAAGAGGTCAATTCTCTCCAAATTTATCTTTAGATTGCAATGTATTTCCCCCAGATTTATGTATTAATTCAGTGAAAATCCCAGTAGGCTTTTTTTTTTTTTTTTTTTTTGTAAGACATTTAGAAACTGCTTCTAAAACTCAAATAGAGGGCAGCCCAGGTGGCTCAGCGGTTTAACGTTACCTTCAGCCCAGGGCGTGACCCCGGGGTCCCGGGATCGAGTCCCATGTCGGGCTCCCTGCATGGAGCCTGCTTCTCCCTCTGCCTGTGTTTCTGCTTCTCTCTCTCTCTCTCTCTCTCTCTCTCTCATAAATAAACAAATAAATAAATAAATAAATAAACAAATAAATAAATCTTTAAAAAACATAAATGAAACTCATATAGAAATGTAAAAAATCTAAAACAGCTGTATCATTCTGGATCCAATCAGAAGAGAAAAGCCTCAGAAATTTGAAAGGGAAAGTTAAGCATAAAGAATTAATAACTATAACAGGGATTGGTATAACAACAACTAACTAGTGAGAAACAAAGAGAATACTAACAAATACAAGAGCAGCTAATACCTCCTAGGGCTGAGACAAGAGTGTTAAAGCAAGAGCCTTTCCCAACTCCCTAGCCATTCCAGGACTGAGATCAGATCTTGTTGGAGAGGGCACAGTTCTGTCTCACGGGATGACAGATAAACTGTTCTTGTGTCATGTCATCAGAACTTGCTGGAAATCTGTCTTGCACAACTTGCAAGAAATCCATTCATAGGGGGGCTAGGAAAAACTGTTCATCTGGAATTGTCCCATTAAGGCATTCTGCTACAAACTGACATGAGAGGTACAAAAAAGAATCTTGGGTTGCTGGCTGCTAGGGTAGTGCTATCCTCTGAGCACTGCAGAAGTTTAGTGTTGGTAAGCCCACACATGTGGCAGAAACTGTACACTAAGGAAGCCATGTGTGCTGATTCTAGAGAAGCTGCATGTGCTGCTGGTGCCTGCCAAGCAAATACACAGAAACCAAGAAGCAAAACTCTTTCCTCTTACAATGTGTCTGCAGCACCCTATATTGACAAAGCTTAATGCTGGACCAGCTAGAAAAAGAAAAATACTAAAAGGGCCAGATCTATTTTCACAGAACAAGCAAAAAGGGTGAATCTGGAGCTAAGAGGCAATAAACCAATAACCAGCACAACAGTCAAAATAACACTGAAAAAGAACAAAGGTAGATAAGTAGCACAACTCCGTTTCATGACTTCTTATAATCCCACAGTAATCTAAACAGTAGAGTATTGAAACAGACAAGAGATCAATTGAATAAACTAGGGAATCAGAAATTAACCCACACATAGATAACCAGCCAATTTTTGACAAAAGTGTAAAGGATAGCTTTTCAACAAATGGCATGAGAACAAATGGATATCACCATGCCAAAAAAAACAAACTTACCCAAAAAATAAAATTATCCAATTTTCACTTCCCATAAAAAAAATTAACTCAAAATGCATCATAGTACTAATCATAAAACCTAAAATCATGGGGCACACCTGGGTGACCTAGTGGGTTGAGCATCCGACTCTTGATTTTGGCTCAGGCCATGATTTCAGGGTCCAGGGATTGAGCCCCTTGTCAGGCTCCCTGCTTAGCAGGGAATCCGCTTGTCTTCCTCTCCCTCTACCCTTCCTTTTGCTCATGCTCTCTCTCTCTAAATAAATAAATCTTAAAAAAAAAAAACTAAAATCATAAAACTTCTAGAAGCTATCCTAGGAGAAAGAAAACCTTTATAACCTCGCATTAGCCAAAAATACCTTAGATACAAAAACACAGTTGGTATAAGAATAAATTGATAGCCTGAACATTCATCAAAATTAAAAATGTTTATTCCTCAAAAGATACTATTAAAAGAATGAAAAGACAAGCCATAATTCAGGGAAAAAACGTCTGCAAAGTTTGGAATCGAAAATATAGAAGCAGCATTCAAAACTCAAAAAAAAAAAAAAAGCATCCAAAATTCAGTGAGAAAACAACCAATTTTTTTAAAAAAGTAAAAGATTTGAGCAGACTTTTTTTTTTTTTTTAAATTCATGAGAGACACAGAGAGAGAGAGAGGCAGAGACACAGGCAGAGGGAGAAGCAGGTTCCGTACAAGGAGCCCGATGTGGGACCTGATCCCAAGACTCCGGGATCACGCCCTGAGCCGAAGGCAGATGCTCAACCGCTGAGCCACCCAGGCATCCTATGAGCAGACATTTTAACAAAGAAAATATACAAATAATAAACACAAGAAATGATGCATATTATCATTAGTCATTAGAGAAATGCAAACTAAAACACAAGAAGATAATACCTATTAGACACCTATTAGAATGGCTATTAGAATGGCTAAAATTAAAAGGAATAAACCATACCAAATATTGGTAAGATACAGAAGAACTGACAACAAAAACAAAAAGTGGTATGGCCACTTTGGAAAATTATCTGGCAATTTCCTAAAAATTTACACATACACCTACTGTACAATCCAGTCATTCCACATTTATGTACTTATCTAAGAGAAATGAAAATATATGTCCATACAAAACCTTGTATTATTAATGTTCATGGCAGTTTTACTTGTAAGAGCCCGTAACTAGAAATAACCCAAATTGTCCATCAAGAGGTAACTGGATAAACAAACTTAGGTATTATCCATATGTGTCAGTTATGGACATATATGCAGAGGCCCCCAGCTCTGAAGGACTCTTTCAATATATGTTTTGTGATAAACAACAAAATTCCTTTGACATGAGCATTATGCTAAACGTTTTTCAGTAGAGGGCACTCAAGGGACACTGAAATAAAAAGAGGTTCGCCACCAGTTTATAGTAGGGACTTGGTAAGGAGCCTTAGATATGTGGGTGAGGAGTTCTAGTAGAGTGCTGTCCCATTCACTTAGAGGAGACACAATCCCCTGCACCCTGAAGCCTCAGCCTGATAAGAAGCTGTCAACATCCCTCTGCACATGGAAACCAGAGCCCCTGGGCACTCTGAAAGGATCTTGTCAGAACAAGCACCTATACTCCCTCTGTGAGCCCCCATTCAGATTGAACACAGTTGTCTGTGGCCCAGATGGACACATACCCCTAAAATACAGTTCCTAAATCCCTTGGAATTTCCTGATAGAAACATCTTTCATTCTAATGAGGCTACTCTTGGCGGGCTCCCAGATCGCTCCAATATTGGGACTGGTCACCACAAAGACCAAACCCTGATTATAAACTTGGAACTTTCAGCCCCATAACCTATCCTTTAGGGACAAGAGAGCGCCAGACATTGACATAATAACCAATCATGCCCATGCAATAAAGCCTCCATTAAAAATTCCTAAACTAGGGATCCCTGGGTGGCTCAGTGGTTTAGCACCTGCCTTCAGCCCAGGACATGATCCTGGAGTCTCAGGATCAAGTCCCACATCAGGCTCCCTGCACGGAGCCTGCTTCTCCCTCTGCCTGTCTCTCTCTCTCTCTCTCTCTCTCTCTCTCTCTGTCTCATGAATAAATAAGTAAAATCTTTAAAATAATAAAAAAAAATTTTCTAAACTATGGGGCCTAGAGAACATCCAAGTTGTTAAACACATCCATGTGCCAGAAGAGTGGCACACTCCACTGTGTGTGCTCAGGATCCTTCCGGACCTCATCCTATGTACCTTTTCATCTTGCTGTTCATCATTATCTTTAATTACGTTCTTTGCAATAAGATTATAAACATAAGTGTTTCTGAGTTCTGTGAACCATAATAGCTAATTATCAAATGTGAGGAGGAAGTCATGGGATCCCCCCAGTCTGTAGCCAAGTCAGACAGAAGTGTAGGTAACCTGGGCACCCACTACTCCCAAATGACATCTGAAGTCTTGTGGGACCAGGCCCTTAATCTTTGGGGTCTGTGCTAACTACTCAGTTGGTATCCTCTGAGATTAAAGAATTGCTTGGTGTAGAAAACCCACACATCTGATCAGAAGTGCTGTGAGTACAGAAAATGAGTTATCTTTTAGAGGGCTAGATCCTATGAGACACTAGCAACACAAAGATAAAAGGTCTCCATGATTAAGGGATTTTTGTTCTATCATATTCACACACAGGCAGGAAATCAAAATGAATAGTTTTGTTAGACAGCATTATTAATGGCATTAGTTCAAAATGATTCCAGTAACAACCAGAACCAAAGATATGATCAGTTTCCAAATGATAGTAGCAAAATACTTGCTTTCTTCATAAGAAAATTTTAAATCCAATTCCTTCACTGTCAAACTGAAAAGGATTATTCCTAAAAGATACCATTTATGAGAAAATAGATGGAAATATGTACAAGAATCTTACAAATCTACCATAGACTTAACATTTTGCCCATATCTACACCAAGCACAATAACCAAAATCTACCCAACCTTCTCAACACCAATTCTTGTTTTCAGTCATTACCTTCTATCTAGCCCTATCATTCAACTTATTGTTGATCAAAACTAAAAATGTTAGGTATGTGAAAGAACAGATATCAAAAACAGGCAATTCAAAAGAAAGAAAGTAAGTGGAAAGGGAAGAAAAAAATGAATATCAAAAAATTTGGAAAAATGTTGGCTCCCTTATAATAAAAAAAATACAAACTAAAATAAGAGATCTTTTTAATCAACTGAGAATATTAAGTCTATAATACCCAGCATAGAGAAAACATGAGGAAAAGTTTGTAAAAAGAATTTTTTTTCCAAAAATTTGGAAAAATGTTGGCTCTCTTATAATAAAAAAAATACAAACTAAAATAAGAGATCTTTTTAATCAACTGAGAAATATTAAGTCTATAATACCCAGCATAGAGAAAACATGAGGAAAAGTTTGTAAAAAGAAATTTTTTTCCAAAAATTTGGAAAAATGTTGGCTCTCTTATAATAAAAAAAAAAATACAAACTAAAATAAGAGATCTTTTTAATCAACTGAGAAATATTAAGTCTATAATACCCAGCATAGAGAAAACATGAGGAAAAGTTTAAACTGAGAAATATTAAGTCTATAATACCCAGCATAGAGAAAACATGAGGAAAAGTTTGTAAAATTGTGTAACTTTCAGAATGAAATTTGTTTCTGTGAATCAAAACTCTAAAAAATTACTCAGCCATTAGAAACGACAAATACCCACCATTTGCTTCAACGTGGATGGAACTGGAGGGTATTATGCTGAGTGAAGTAAGTCAATTGGAGAAGGACAAACATTGTATGTTCTCATTCATTTGGGGAATATAGATGATAGTGAAAGGGAATATAAGGGAAGGGAGAAGAAATGTGTGGGAAATATCAGAAAGGGAGACAGAACATAAAGACTCCTAACTCTGGGAAACGAACTAGGGGTGGTGGAAGGGGAAGAGCCAGGGGGTGGGGGTGAATGGGTGATGGGCACTGAGGGGGCACTTGACGGGATGAGCACTGGGTGTTATTCTGTATGTTGGTAAATTGAACACCAATAAAAAATAAATTTATTATAAAAAAACTCTAAAAAATAATTCAATCTTTTGAATTATTATTTCAATTTTATCTCAAGGAGTTAATGCTAAGGAGTGTATACAAAATCCTTTGTGTACATTAATACATATGCTATATAAATATAATCCTTTGATATCTGTATCCTTAAATAGCTCCTCAGGGAATTCTTATGATCATCCAGTTTGGGAACCATGCTCTAAAAAATGAAACTATGTATTAAAAGAACTAACATCTAATCAGCAATTTTTGTAAGCTCAGCACTATACTGACAAAATCATTATCACTGTTAACCAAAACACACTAGGAGCTAAAGGCCTATTTTGAAAGCTCCACATTCCTAAAATACTAATAGTAAAAGCCTTAAAAAGAATTTTCACACAGTTATATTCATTACCTCACTTAAGATTAATGTTCTGTGTTACCTGTAAGGACAATTTCTAGTTACTATCTCAAAATTTCCCATTAAATTATATTACAAAATGGAAGCTTGTCTCAAAATTACATAAAAATGACTTTTAAAACAGAATACAAGAATTAGTGGAGTATGCATGATATAACAAATAATCAAAATAAATTTCATAGAATATCTTACCAAAAATACTGAGAATCTTACCTTAAAAATTATAATCACCTGCCTGGATCATTAAAATCTCTAAGAGAAAATATCTACATCAGGTATATCCACAAGAAGGAAACGTTCTATATCTATACAGTCCAATATAATAACCACTAGCCATATGCAGCTACAGAGCACTTAAAATATGGCTAGTGAGACTGAAGGGGAGGCATACAAACATATTTAAGTTTACTTATCAATTTTAACATGTATTAAAATGAGAGGAGTATATCATTGGGGGAAAAAACTGTAAGTGAAATAGAAGCCTAGAAGAAAATCTATACTAGGTTTCTTTTTGTATTTATATTAGTAAAAGGGCAATTTAATCCACCCCTTTCATTCCATAAAGATACAAGCAAAGGCAACTGAGTTTCTTCATGTCCAGCAAGGACTAAGTAATTTTTCATTGCTACCAACAGAAAAAGCGTTTGAAATCACTAACTGTAAGAGAAAAGCCTAGATGACTCATTCCTAATCCTCTAAATCATTATAACTTCACATAACTAAGTAATACAGATTTATTTAGCAGGACAATTAAACCCTCTGGAACTTTATTTAAGGTAAGTAACTTCACTAAGAAAATAAAAGCAAGATTTTCTATCAATGCACCGGTCATAGACTCAAATTTCAGCTACCAGAACTTTAAAAACTAGAAAAGCTTGTCCTCTTTTATGAAAATAAAGGTCCAGCCATAGATAAGAATAATGCAGAAAATAATTCAAAGCATATTATTAACAAGGGTCACAGGGAATAAAAAAAAAAAAAAAAAAAAAACAAGGGTCAAAGGTACAAATTCTGATCCCTTACCCCAAAAGGCTAAGAGAAACTTAAAGAAAAATGATACAGGAACACCTATGCTCCTGTGGTTTTAAGGAGTGTGGTAACAACACACCTTAAAAATGTCTGAAATCAGTTCTCCAGCATTTACTATCTACAGATTAATTCACTTTTTTTTAAAGAAAACACTTTTTGCAGAAAATACTAATTGCCAGGAACTACACTGAGTCCTGGGGATAGCCCTGAACCACATGAACTTAGTCAATGTTCCCAAGGAGAGTCTATGATAGATCCAAAGTAGTCTAATTCAACAATAGGTTGAAGGTAGTACTTCTGGGTTCCTCCATATACCATCTGTTCTGAGCTGACAACATTTAGCCTCAGATTGGCTTATAACCAATACCTAGCATACTTATAACCTAATTTTATTTCTTTTCTCTTTCAGATTCTAAAATAAACATCTACTTCAGAAATTCTGCTTTGGCTTTTTTTTTTTTTATGGCCTTTACAAACATTTTGTTTATTTTAATGAAGCTGGTACAGAAAATGTCCATTTAAAACCCATATCCTAGACCAAAAAGTACAAATAAAATTAAAAAGAGCAGTGTTCTATTGTATACACTTCTACATAAATAACTTCATTAGGTGCTAATGAAAATTAGAATTTTTCTGGATCTTCTGACAAGATTTTTCTTTTCTCTTAAAAATGCCTTCTCCTGGGCAGCCCAGGTGGCCCAGCGGTTTAGCGCCACCTTCAGTCTAGGACCTGATCCTGGAGACCCGGGATGGAGTCCCACATCAGGCTCCCTGCATGAAGCCTGCTTCTCCTTCTGCCTATGTCTCCATCTCTCTCTTTCTCTCTCTTTCTCTCTCTCTCATGAATAAATAAATAAAATCTTAAAAAAAAATGCCTTTCCCTCAGTGAAGTCAACCTTTGGAGTTACTCTCATTAACCTTGGTCATTACTCTCATGATCTCTGTCACCTCAACTCCAGCCTGATATTTATCTTCTTTTGGTCCAGACCCTTAAATTTTAAAAGCAGCTTCAAATTAAGGAAAGGCCATTTTTCCACAGTTCAGTTCTCTGAAAAAACTTCCATTTCCCACTGAAAGTCATAGTCCAGGAAAGAAGCAATCACATGCTAGAACTTCAGGGCTAACTGGAAAGTCATTATGAACAGTCACATTGCTTGTGAATGCAATCATGGAAAAGGTGGCCTTTCTGTGCACACGTGTAATTTTTAAAAAGGAGAGGGCAATATGAAGGAGGTGGAGGTTTGATCACCAAAACTCAGCACAATGAAAACAAGTGATAATGAGTAACAGGCAGTAGAATTCAAATTACCAGATGTTTTAAAGAGATGGAGTACAGGTTTTCAATTCCATTTTGAACACCATATCACAAAAGAACTATTTTTAAAATTAAAAAAGGATTGATAGTAAAGAAATATATAAAAAGAACCGCTAAATCATTGAATGACCTCATTTGTTCTGATAAACTTCAATCACATCTTCTTCCATTCCCAGTCCTTTTGCAGCATGATTATCAGCAATTCTCTGACCTTCAAAAAGGAACCTGAATGGACTCCTTGTCTTTGACAGCACCATTCTTTTGAATTTGAGATGTGTTGTCATTTTCACTTTGAAGTGAATGAATCTCAATGCTATCCTGTCCAATGACTGAGTTTAATGTATTCACCTTCCTTCTAACCTCCCCGCGCCCCCCCCCCCCCCCCCCCCGCAAGTCCTTAGTTGACAGTTTTGCCTCCTGGTCAGATATGGTGAAGGTGGCTTCGCCCAGGGTCTCTGCACAATAGGGACTTCGGGTAGAACCTCATTCTGAGATTCATAAATCTGTCTCTCTTTCCCATGGCACAACACCACAGCTGGAAGGACTTCTCCCAGGCATTGCATCACTCTGCTTTGACTTTTTAACTTTTGGGGATTTCAAGGTATTTAAGCTTTTCTAAAATTTTAATTATATTTATAATTTTTATTATAAACATATCACTTTACCAATCAAAACTTCTTATATTTTCAATTTTATTATCACCATTTATATTTTCCTTTAACATTACAATGATGAACACTAGCAAGCCTTAAAACTAAGGAGTTCTTAATTCCTCATTTTTAAAAGTGTTGAAGTGTATCCCTTTATTATGCAAATATACTTTCCCAACATCATCTTTATGAAAATGAATAACTTAAAGTTACTTATATCTGATTCAAATCTAAACTTCGACATTCCTCCCCTGAAAAAAAGAAAAAGGGGAAGGAGGAGGGGGAAGGGAAGGAAAGAGGAAGGGAAGGACAGGACAAGAAAGGAAAAGGAAAATCCTCTACCAAACATTTATTGACCACCTACTATGTCATGCTATTATTTTAGGTGCTTAGGATATCTCCTGAAGGGTTGGCTAGAAGGATTGGCTTGGTGTCCTTACCCCTGGGTTCCATTCCATTTAGCAGAATCCTGCTCTGGTATATGTATCCCCTCCTTTGCAGGCCACAGGACTGGCCCAACTATGAGCAGTAGCCGCTTTGTGAACATGAAAAGGAGGCAACAGTTTTCCTGGTTTTAGCCAGGCACTCAAGTCTTTAACAAAGCCTATTTACAGTTCAGGTGACATCCAGTTAAGCATTTAATAAACGTTTTGAAGAAAAAGGAAAAAAGAACTCATGGAATTTTATTCTGGTAAGAAATTAATCAATAGGGATGCCTGGGTGGCTCAGTGGTTGAGCATCTGCCTTTGGCTCAGGGCAAGATCCCGGAGTCCTGGGATTGAGTCCCACATCGGGCTCCCTGCATGGAGCCTGCTCCTCCCTCTGCCTGTGTCTCTGCCTCTCTCTCTCTCTCTCTCTCTGTACCTCTCATGAATAAATAAATAAAAATCTTAAAAAAAAAAAAGAAAATAGTCAATAAATACAAACACATGCACATACAAAAACAGTGTCATACGTAAGATGATATGATAAAAAATAGATATTTATTTTAGATGGAGTGATCTGAAAGAGCTGATATGAGACTGTCAACTAATCTCTTTGATAAAGTGTCATGTATTATACCATTACTCTATTTTTTAATTTAACAATGTGTATGAAAAGTATCAACCTACTGATTGACTAGGTGTTTTGTGAAGCATCCTCTAGAATCTAGAATTAAAACAATTAAAGATTTTATAGCAGGGCATCTGGCTGGCTCAGTAGAGCATGATCTCCAGGTCATAGAGTTCAAGCCTTACATTGGGTGTGGAGCCTACTTAATTAAAATAAAATAAAATAATAATAATTCCTTACAATAATAAAATTCATTTACAATTAACCAAACTGTCAAGTAACTTATTAGTGTATGAAAGAATCCATTTTGTTTTTAAGCCATCTCCTTCCCCTTTTAGCACTTTTTTAAAACCCCAAAATGCAAAGATGCAAAGTGTGCATAATAAATTAAACTATCATGAAAGTACAATTCTCCTAGGATTTTTAAGAATGTTTCAAATATTACAAATCACTACTAACTGGTGGCACAGTAAGAAATATTTTTAAAATGAGATTTATCTTCTATTCTGCAATTGCCTGTATCAAATTTTCTCAAGCCACTAACTCAGAACCTAAACCATAGTCACACTACTGTTGTTAAGATCTAAGTATCGGGGATCCCGGGGTGGCTCAGCAGTTTAGCGCCTGTCTCTGGACCAGGGCGTGATCCTGGAGTCCTGGGATCGAGTCCAGCGTTGGGCTCCCAGCATGGAGCCTGCTTCTCCCTCTGCCTGTGTCTCTGTCTCTCTCTATCCTGAATAAATAAATAAAATCTTAAAAAAAAATAAAAATAAAGATCTAAGTATCTAAGATCTGGAGTGGAAGACAGAATGTCTCTTTTCAGAACAATAACCATATATACAAAGGTTTCTATGACTGTGAACGTACTTCTAACTTCCATTGTCCAAAAAGACAGACAAGGAAAAATTAGAGCTCTCAAGCACTTGATCCTCATGGAGTCTCCTTAGAGGGTTTTCAGCATTTTACAGACCTGGTCCTAGAACCTAAATCTTCTAACTGAAAATATTATAGGAGATATAATCTAGATTTAGCTATATTTGTCTCTGATTTTTCTGCTGCTTTCATCAGTTACCTCTGATGTGTGATAACATCTGAAAGAAGGGTTTTTTTAACCTAAAACTTCTTTAAAAAAAAAAAAAAAAGACACCTCTCCCTACAGTTTGGCACTACTGACTCTAAATTCAGATTCCTCTAACCTATCCCAAGTAAGGCAAATTTACCCACACCAGAAGCTGTGAAAAAGGTACTCTTATCAACTCTTACTATATGATTACACTCACATCACAGTGAACCCTAGCCAACCTGTGGCTTCATCCTATGCCAAAATGTAAAGGTATACTAAGAATTTCTTCTGCACTACTATTTTTGCAATATTAGAGTTTTTTTAAAAAAAATTTTGGGGGGGATCCCTGGGTGGCGCAGCAGTTTAGCGCCTGCCTTTGGCTCAGGGCACGATCCTGGAGACCCGGGATCGAATCCCACGTCGGGCTCCCGGTGCATGGAGCCTGCTTCTCCCTCTGCCTGTGTCTCTGCCTCTCTCTCTCTCTCTCTCTCTCTCTTCTATGACTGTCATAAATAAATAAAAAAAATTTTTTTTTAATTTTTTTCAGCAAAGCTCATAGGGCATTCAATTAGTTTCAGGACAGAAAGGCATACCCAGAATAGGTCATCTCTAAGACCTATATGAGACCATCTTCTCCATATAGGTGCTCAAGGTGGTCCCAAGGTATTCATAGTCTCCAAGGACCACATTTAAGGCCGGAGACCTAAGGAACTCCTAACTTAGTTTACAGTAATAGTTAACATTTATTGAGCCATTACTTAAGCCAGGCACTGTGCTAAAGACTTTGCATTTATTACTTATCTATATTTTACAGATGTGGAAATTTAGTACCTAAATTAACTACCCAAGCACAACTAGTATCCAAGTCAAGAAACAGACCATATCTGCCTTACTCCATAGCTTATGCTCTCTAGAGCAATTCTAAAACATACAAACACCCCAACTGACCTGAATGCCCAGAGAAATATCAAGAGTAATTTAAAAAGCATATACTTAAGTAGAAAACAGCTTTATATTTAGGATCAATTTTTATTTGGAATAAATCTAATCATAAAAATTCAATCATATTATCATGCCTATAATACTTACCAAGAAACATAAAGAAAAACACAGGATAAACCCTCATAATTAGAACCTGAATTACCAAGAATATTTTCTTGAAAATGAGGATAATTTAGTTTAGATATTGTTTCTGTGAAATAGTCACCTTTTTTAAATTAATACTCTTGAAAATCCTTCTAAAAATTGAAATAATCTCCCATCTTAATACTGTAAAGAATAATAATTTTTAAAAACTATAAAGAACATAAAGTAGGTGTGCCTGGCTGGTTCAGATGGTAGAGCATTTGACTCTTGATCTCAGGGTTGTGAGTGCAAGCCCTACATTGCGCACACAGATTACTTAAAATAAAAAAGATTTTTTTAAAAAAAAAAACAAAAAACTTAAAAGTGGTTCCTTGTAAAAACAAGTATTACTTAGAAGTAGGAGGAGGAGGAGAAACCTGTTCTAATAACAGTAATAATGGTAATGACAGAAGTAGTTACAGAAGCATTAGTGGTATAGTAGTATTTACAGTAATATTACTAGTAAATATAATAAACCAAAGAAAATATAATTTTGCTGATCCTGAACCATACAAAATCTGAGAATCCTTATTAAAAGTAGTAATTCTCTTTGTACACATAGGTAATTAAATGCTATGGGAGACTGTAACTTAGCCAATCAAGTCTAGAGTTAAAGAAAACTTAAGAGATGAGGTGCTAGAAGCTTAGCTTTAAAAGTATGTTTGCTATCAATTCAACTGTCATCTTCATGAAGCATCATTCTCAAACACTCTAATTCTTGCAAAGCACATTTTATAAGAGCCCTATTTGTCACAATTTTAGAGATTTCTATCTTTCCTCTAGACTTTTATCTCCTTTAGGCTTTAATTCATGTCATATGTTGTGGCTGTCTCAGGCATTCAACACAGTACCTGAATCATAACAAAAGTTCAATTAATAAAACTGTTCTACTTAAAAAAAACATTTAATCATCTAATGTATAATTCATAATGAAAATTTACTTACGGCAGCTTAGAAGTTGCTGAAGTTTGTGTATAAAGTATTAAGTTATAAAGATATTCATGAAAGCTCTACCCCAAGTAATGTATTCTAGATCACAGACCTGTATGATTTGAGTAAGGTTTTAAGGTATCAGTATTATTAGGCAAAAACTTCCATTATTAGATCTACTTTTAAAGCCACTCATTTACTAAAGAGTTTAAGTATTCCCTCCTCTATAAACCCTCTCATTACCTTCTAGGCACAATTTATTATTACTCTCTGCGTGCTACTACAAAGTTTTACAGATAAGCCAATTATACTTACACTAAGCAGAGTAGCTAAATTTCACACAACTCAACATATTTCACACATTACAGAGGGATAACCTCAAACTACCTTCAGAACACCAAATTCAGTCTTTGAGACATCATTTTATAAACAATTGTGAGTTACTGCATGAAGATCTGGTAGCTCATAATGCTAAGGAATAGGAGAAGTGTGAAGACAGGCCTCCCTGAAGTTAAGAAAACATCTGCTATCATGCTGGCCTGTGATGACTTCCTACCTCATTTTTCTCAGTCCTTCTACAGAGCGAGCTTTGGTCACATATACATAAAAGCTGGGACACATAAGGGTGAAGGGGTTACTGAAACTATCATTCCAAAATCCTTTAAAGTAGGTATCCTCTTGTCTGGCCTAACTCTTCCCTGGGCCTATCTCCAACAGTCCTTGATTTCTCCCTTGGGACAGAGAAGAGCAACAGGTATTCCTGGTTTTCAGGAAGATATCTCAAGTAATCAAATATATAAGTGGGCAACATTTTTTAAACACCCAGATCATATTGTCACAGCAGGATGAGAATGAACCTTTTCCCCTCAGTTTCATAGACCTATCATTCCAGTAACAGAGCTCAAATCCCAGAGTCTGCACTCCTCTCTACAAGGAAGTTGGGCCCAAGATCCATTTTCTCAGCCCAAATACAGCAAGCAATCTCACCCAGACACTTTTGATGTTGTGCACCAAACAGGATTCCTGGTTCCAAGGGAAACAACATGCCCAGGAACCAGAATTAGATGTTTTGTTTTTATTTTATGTAGGTTCCACACTGGGCTTAAACTCATGACCCTGAAATCAAGGTCTGAGCTGAGATCAAGAGTTGGATGCTTAACCAACTGAGCCACCCAGGCACCCCTAGAATTAGGCATTTTATAATGACACATTTTGGCTCTGTGGAATAACTCCCTATAGAAATACCCAAATACCTCCTACCTCCTTGACATGTGACATTTATTTTCAAACACATTTTGGAAAATATATTATTATAAAAAAAATTAGAGGACTTCCTATACTGCAACTATTGACTTACATTTCCAGCTTATCTACTAAACTGTCAGCTTTCTAAAGGCAGAGTCTTAATCATTTTGTGTCCAAACTCGTAGTAGTTGTTCACTAAATTTGTTGAAGAAAGGGCAAGAAAGCAAGACTAGGGAAAAGAAGGGAGTAAGGATAGATAGAAAGAAATATGATGAGCACCCTTCTATACATCACTTTAAATCCCACACCAAGACAGATATTCATAAGTGATATATATTTTTTAAATCCTATCTTCCTGGAATCCCCGGGTGGTTCAGCAGTTAAGCGCCTGCCTTCGGCCAAGGGCGTGATCCTGGAGTTCCAGAATTGAGTCCCATGTTGAGCTCCCTGCATGGAGCCTGTTTCTCCCTCTGCCTGTGTGTGTGTGTGTGTGTGTGTGTGTGTGTCTCATGAATAAATAATAAAATCTTTTTAAAAAATAAAAAAATAAATCCTATCTTCCTTGAAAAAAAATTGCAAAGAATAAGAACAAATTCTAATTATGAAATTTTACTGCTTTCAAATAAAATGAACCCAACAATTCTGCATGATCTTTTCCTTCCCTTGGGTTTACCTACGTCTCAGGAGAAAGATGATTTTTTTTTTAATAGTGGTAAAATACCTTGAAGATGACAAGAGTAAAAAAAGCTAAATACTTTATAAAACATCAGCTTAGAAAGCAAGAAGAGATATGCAGTATAGAAGGTCCTAAAACAATCCTTTGATAGCTTTTATGGGTAAGGAAGTGGTTCAGAATCACCAGATTCACTAAATGTTTCAAGAAGTTTCCACTACTACTAATTTTCCACTCAAAAGGGTAGACCCAATTTAGGCCTAAATACAACTAATAGGGCACAGGAAAAGTCAGAAGAATGCAGAGAAATCTGATAAGGAATCATGACAAAGACATCAAATGAAACCCAAATACAAAGTCAGTAAGGAAAAATTCAATTTGTAAGTACAACATAAAATATTAAATTATTTAACTATAGATAATTTATAATCTAAGTAGGAGAGTCTAGAATACCAAGTTTAACACATCTAGAAGATCATTTTTATCACCTAGTTACAAATTCCAACTTTTAGAAGAGAACAATGTGAATCACTGTGGCAATATAAGTCCTAAAGCATTGTTTTCTAATCATAGAAGAAAAAAAAATACATTTTCAAGATCCAATAAAAGCTAATTAGCACTGAGGGAGAAAAGATAAAATACTCCTTAGAGAGAAAAAGAAGAGAGAGAGAAAAAAAAGAGAGACTGAAACTTCTGAAAACCCAGGTAAGGAAATGCACAAACATAAAAAAGCTAAATAAAGGAGTGCCTGGCTGACTCAGTCAATAGAGCATGCAACTCTTGATCTCAGGGTTGTGAGTTCAAGCCCCATATTGAGCACAGAGCCTACTTAATTAAAGAAGAAAAGAAAGAAAAGAGAAAGGAAAGGGAAAAGAAAAGAAAAGAAAAGAAAAGAAAAGAAAAGAAAAGAAAGAAAAAGAAAGAAAGAAAGAAAGAAGAAAGAAAGAAGGAAAGAAAGAAAGAAAGAAAGAAAGAAAGAAAGAAAGAAAGACTAAATCAAAAGTAATAGAAAAGCTAAATGCACACACAGTGTATCAATCACAGTGATAACAGAGTAACAGTCTCACCAACCTAACAGTACTGCACTCATGAAAAAACATTATTATTAAAAGCAGAATGATACAGAATGAGAAAACAGACTACTAATTACATAAAGCACAAATTTAAAAAGAAATTATGATCACAACTATGTTAAAAAAAATCTATGAAAAAGAACTAGAAGGCACATATACTCTCACACATGGTAACTATGGTCATGTTAAACTGTGGGATTAAGGATGATTCTCTTATTTTAACAAAATAGCTGCCTGGCCTTTTTCCAGGCGGCCGGGAAGATGGCAGACATTCAGACCAAGCATGCCTACCAAAAGCAGCCAACCATCTTTCAAAATAAGAAGAGGCAGTGCAGCAGGTTCAGCGTCTTCCATTTCTTCCAAGCTCAAACCTTTCATTGGATATTTTAAGGGGTAATGATGAGACTATTGGATTTGAAGATATTCTTAATGACCCGTCACAAAGTGAACTAATGGGAGAACCACACTTGATGGTGGAATATAAACTTGGTTTACTGTAATCTGTTGTGCTGTTCATGAAAATAGAGGGGCTGCATGTTGTTTATAGTCATCTTTTTACTATAATTTGATGTATACAACATTAAAAGTACTGACACATGAAAAAAAAAAAAAACTGGCAAGGAGAAGCTCCCGCAGTACTACAAAAACATCGGTCTGGGCTTCAAGACGCCCAAGGAGGCCATTGAGGGCACCTATATTGACAAGAAATACCCCTTTACTGGCAATGTCTCCATCCAAGGGCAGATTTTGTCTGGTGTGGTGACCAAAATGAAGATGCAGAGGACTATTGTCATCTGCCAAGACTCCCTCCACTACATCTGAAAGTACAACCGCTTTGAGAAACGCCACAAGAACATGTCAGTGCACTTGTCTCCTTGCTTCAGGGATGTCCAGATCGGCGACACTGTCACAGTGGGTGAGTGCTGGCCCTGGAGCAAGACTGTGCATTTCAACGTGCTCAAAGTCACAAAAGCTGCTGGCACGAAGAAGCAGTTCCAGAAGTTCTGAGACAAGACTTCTGTCTACACCCCTGAAGAAAATAAAACTATTTTCCCATTCAAAAAAAAAAAAAAAAAAGTTGCCTGAATTACCTATAACAGTGATTTTTTAATGTAACATGTTTTCAAAAGAAAATAAATTACACTTTACATATAATTTACACCAATTTCTCTTTTCATACTTCCACCGAGATACTGAAGCACTAAATTCAAGATACCTAAGCACTAAAATCATGACATACATTAAGTTTTTTTACATCACATAAAATATAAGGATTAACATTATTACTCTATTCTCTGCTCATCAAAATAATTAGTAACAGTGTACTAATTAAATTAAGACACCCAATCTGAATGAGCCATCCAATTAATTCCATATATCCGAAGCATCAGCACAAGGTTTTAATAATCATCAGAATCATCAGTTATCCTAAGTACAAATTAGTGAAACTTAACATGACCCTACATGTCTAAGAGTATAAAAATGAAACTCTATCAACATAGGAAACAAAGGTTGCCATTGTCCAGAAATAGTAACTGGGCTAAGAATGAGTCATTTCACCAATAACAAGAATCAGCCCTAAAATCATTTTCCCTCTGAAAAAGTTCTTTATTTATTTTTACAAATTAGAATACACTACCTCAAACTATGCAAACCTAATGCCAGAAAGCAATCAAATTCCAAAGTACTGTCAAATCAGACAGAAGGTATCATACCAAGTTTTACCATTACAAAATTGCCAAAAAGAGTCAAAAGTAATCTTCATTCATGTCCAACATGTAATGAGCCTGAAATTCATCATTCCTATTCTCACTACAAAGAAGGAGGGAAGGGAAGGGAAGGGAAGGGAAGGGAAGGGAAGGGAAGGGAAGGGAAGGGAAGGGAAGGGAAGGGAAGGGAAGGGAAGGGAAGGGAGGGGAGGGGAGGGGAGGGGAGGGGAGGGGAGGGGAGGGGAGGGGAGGGGAGGGGAGGGGAGGGGAGGGGAGGGGAGGGGAAAGGAAGAGACCAACCTGGAAAACAAAAAAAGAAAGAAAGAAAATCAACACCTCTTCTTAGAGCCATCAGAGAGAATTGAGCTCTTAGGGCAAACTGCTACCCTGAATACTAGAGAGACAAACAGGCAGATGCAGACAGAAAATCAGTGTGGGAGATATAAAAGCCCAGGAACATAATAAGCCCTCAGCTGGAGCCAGTATCAATAAGAATACTTTAACAGTAATTGACAATTTGCTGGAGGCTCTGTGTCAACTAGCTTGGAATGAAAAATGGAGAGAGAATCCAGTCTTTGAGAGGTCCCCATGCTTTCCTGACTTTTTACATCCAAAAACCCTATCAGGTTCTCACTGGGAGAATCTGAGAAAAATTGGTTTCTGGAAGGGGTAAGAGAAAAGTAACCATCTTGAAATATGCCCAGAATTCTCTGTTCTTTAAAAGGCCTGCCTGAAAAGAAAACTATTTAATAAAGCCTAACAAACTAGAATTTTATACAGCCTAACCAACCAGAGTTTTACAGAATCTAACCAAACTGAGGGAACGGAAACATCCAACTCCAACTCCTCTGTCCTTCAACATGGGGTAACAGAGAACCAAATCAGGCTCAATAAAACACTGGGACCTAATACCATCCCTTACCACCACATTATATCATTATAAATAAATGAACTGCAAGCCTCAGATCCTATTAAAGGATTTTCTACAAAACCCAGAAACAACTGAGCAGACAAAAACAAAAACACTAAAAATTTTAGTTTCTGACACCACTGACTCAGAATATAGTAAACAGCCTAACTCATGGCCAGATAAACATAAAACCTCACACTAAAGGCCTATTTAACTTCAGTTTGTTTTACCTAACATATCTGGCTAACACCAAATATTACAAAACACTGTAAAAGCAAAAACTATAATCTGAAGACACAAAGCAAGCTTCAAAACCAGGCTCAGGTACAACAGAGGTTATCACTGAATTTTAAAATAGCTAAAGTAAATACACTAAGGGCACTAATGGACAGACCCATTGAGGCACCTCTTTTTTAACATATTTTTTAACGTATTTTATTTCAAGTATTGCTACACTGTTACTGCAAATGTTATATTCTAATATGTCTTCCAAAATTTAAATAAAAGAAATCACCATTGTTGGAGTATCTGGTGATCCTCTCTGAATCACCCAAATACCCACCCTGAAAACAGGGGCTTGGGAAAACTTGTCTGTTATTGAAGAGCTCTATGTTGGTAGATCCTTAAGTTCAAGCATTCCAGGGTTTTCCTATAAGATGGGTTTAAAATTGGACTGTATGGAATAAACCAAAAATCCATTTTCTTCCACTTCAGTCACTTTCGTGCAAATCCAAAGATGTTGGTTCAACTGACATTTATACCTACCACCAATACATAGACATTATTAATTTGTATCTTGAAAAAGCGCAGACAGAACCACAGGTGGTTTTAGTAAATATTACCAAAAAATTTCCTCTTAAGTATCCACAGTATGTCTATGAAGTAATCATTATGTATTTTCAATATTATTCAAAGGAAGAATTCAAACAATAGTGCAGTGAGCTATTCAAAAATATAAGGAAAATCCAGTGGAAGAAGAATCACTTACACCTAGAACTCAGCACCATGCTTCGCCTCACTAGACTATTATCACTCTATTAAGAATGTTTCTCAGATCCCTTGACTGAAGGAGTATTATGATAGACGAATGTAGGCAATGAAGGGAGAACTACTCTCTCATCCTCACTTCAGAAAAGGTTATTTCATTTTCTTTACTCAGCTGAAAAAGAACAGCAACAACACATTTTTTTAATTTCAAGTGAATTAACTGACCTGAAGAATGTCTCCACTCCAAATATATTATTCGAATTGAAAAACAAAATATGGTTAAGTCAGAGAGATCAGGACTAACGCCATGTTTACCTAACATCTTCATGACTGATCTTCACCCAAGTAAATTAAAACATAAATAAGACTACATTCACAAGTCAGAATCTATCATACCAGCACTTAAAGCATTCTCTATTTCATTTTTTTGTCACTCTAACAAAACTACTATCAATATAATATATAGCAGACACTCAACAATTACCAAACTTCAGAATCTGAAACCTAGAAAGGCCCTTACAGATCATTTGGTCCATTTCTCTTCCATTTTACTTATTGAGAAACTACTACCTTGAGAAGACAGTAACTTTCTCAAGCTAGTTAATAGTAGAGTACAAACTAGAACTAAGGCAACTTGATTTCTATACTGGTATTCTTTCCACTACATCATCCTGTTGCCAAGAACTCTGAAGAGCCTGAGATTTTATCCTACATGCAAGCTAAGCAATCAGCCTGCCAGTCATGGATACTGAGAAACATCATCATCTAGCCACACACAACTGAGATACTGAGGATTGAAACCACATACTTCCTTGTATCCTTGCACTGGGTTGAACACTGTCCCCCTAAAATACATTAACGGTCAACATGACCTTACTTGGAAATAGGGTCTTTGCAGATATAATCAAGGTAGCATGAGTTTACAGTGGATTAAGGTGAGCCCTAATCTAGTGACGAGCGTCCTTATAAAAAGAGGGAAACTTGGATACAGATACAGAGGGAAGACCACCATATGAAGATGGAGGTAGAGATTAGAATTATATTACCACAAACCAAAAAACACCAAGGACTGCTTGTAAACACCAGAAGTTAGAAGAGAGGAGAAAGAATTCTTCCCTAGAGCCTATAGTTTTAAGCAAGAAGTATGTGATTTATTATAGCAACCCTAAGAAGCTAATATACCTACACACACATCTTCTGGTATATAATAACAAGATTTGGGGACACCTGGGTGGCTCAGCAGTTGAGTGCCCGCCTTCGGCCCAGAGCGTGATCCTGTAGTCCCTGGATTGAGTCCCATATTGGGCTCCCTGCATGGAGCCTGCTTCTCCCTCTGCCTATGTGTCTGCCTCTGTCTCTCATGAATAAATAAATAAAATCTTAAAAAAAAAAAAACCACACAAGACTTATTACTCCAATGTCCTCATTAGCATAATTCTACTATTCCAGGAGATTCTTGCATAAATATAAATTTGTTTGTTCATCACAGAAGCTTCAGGAAAGACCCATCAACTCTTCAATAGGAAGCATCAACAATTTTCAAATCCTTGCCTTTCTGTTTCCACCAATTCTAAACTATTACAATATTCCATTCTAAGCAAGCCCCATCACCACCACTTAAGACTCAAACCAAACTTCAAATTCTCAAATTTTGACCTTGGCTTTGCCCCTCTAAAATACCACAAGGCTTTTTTAAGGTGGTATTCTCCTTCACAGCAATAAGCAATAAACTCAGCTTTATTTTATCAATAGGTTGTGTTAGTGATATTGGCAAGTCAGCATAAGATAATCCTAACAGAAATTATGACACTCCTGGGTCAGAGACAAAGAATAGTTTAGTACTCAAAATAATAGCAGTAGCCAGAGTATCATCATTTGCACTGGTTCCCCAAGCCCTAATTCTTAAAAGGCAACACAAGGTGAGCCAGTGATGCCTGCATACACAGTAGGTTGCATTACAGGAAAAGAAAATTGAGCTTATGAAACCCTACTCTGGTTTACAAGCAAATGTGCCCTATCTTTTCCCCGAAGGGATTATCTTGAGTATCCTGGACAGCACAGAAATCTGTAACCTGTCCTTAGGAAAACACTGTTTCTATCTTCATAGGCTGTTTGCTATACAAATTTCCTTGAAAAGACAGCCCCAAACAAAAGCTATCAATGCTTCTGCTCAGAATATGGGCAGAAACACAAAAGATTCATGCAGAAAAAAGGGAAAAAAAAGATTCATGCAGAATTACCCTCAAATAGGTGTCTCCCTTTGTCCTAAAGGGCTAGAAATTCTTAGGAAATCAGGATGAAATTAGTATAATACAATGAATAGAAGATTTACAAGAGAAAAAATTAGAGCAAAGAGGTGAACTTTCTGTATAACTACAACCACAAGAGTCACAATTTCTTTATATGTCTATATATCAAATATCCAAAAGTAAATACTTATATGTTATTTTAAAATGTCACATTTCTAAAATAGTATCTTGAACAAGTTTTTTCTTTGGTTGGTTGGTTTTCTTTGTTTGTTTTTTTTTGTTTTTTTTGCTAATATTCTAGGCTTGGTAGTGCTAATGAGAAAAAAGGAAACTGGTAGTTCTAAACTTTGCTAATTATACCTATAAACATGCTTATTAGTGAAATCCAGAGCAGAATATAATACATTATTTTAGAGTGCTTAGGGTTTAAATAAAAAAAACTAAGGTCCATACTTAAGTAAAGTATTTGTGAAACTAGAGGTCTCATTTAAATTTTATAGTTTTAAATTAATCTACATAAAAGTGTTTTGAGATAGTTTAAAAAATTATTTGTTAGACTTCTCTAGCTATATTTAAACATCAGCATTTTTTATGCATCTGTTTGAAAACTGAGATTGTATCTCATACCATTTCAATAGTGACCTGTTCTAACTTAAAGTCAAATGAAAAAGAAATTAAAAACTGAGTTGTGTAAACAATTTTAAATAGAGCAATTTAACAAAGCTGGAGGTATCACAATTCAGATTTCACATTATCCTACAAAACTGCAATAATCAAATCAAAACAATATGGTACTGGCCCAAAAAGAGATACATCAATGGAACAGAATGGAGAGCCCAGACATAAACACATGCTTCAATGGTCAATTAATCTATGACAAAAGAGACAAGATAGGCAATGGGGAAAAGATCGTCTCTTCAATAAATGGTGTTGGGAAAACTAGACAGTGGCATGCAAAAAAAAAAAAAAAAGAAGAAACTACATCACTTTCTTACACCATACACAAAAAATAAACTCAAAATGGATTAAAGATCTCAATGTAATACCTGAAATCATAAACTTAAGAAAGAAAAAAATAGGCAATGATCTCTTGGACATTGACCTTAGTGATATTTTTCTGGATAGGTCTCCCCAGGCAAGTAAAACAAAAGCAAAAATAAACAATTGGGATTACATCAAACCAAAAAGCTTTTGCACAGAGGGAAAAAAAAGAGAGAAAAGAAAGAAAAGAAGAAAGAAAGAAAGAAAAGAAAAGAAAAGAAAAGAAAAGAAAAGAAAAGAAAAGAAAAGAAAAAAAAGAAAAGAAAAGAAAAGAAGAAAGAGAAAGAAAGAAAGAAAGAAAGAAAGAAAGAAAGAAAGAAAGAAGAAACTATCAACAAAATGAAAAAGCAGAAAGCAGAATGAGAGAAGATACTTACAAATGAAAAATCTAATAAGGGGCTAATACCAAAACATATAAAGAACTCATACAACTCAACACCAAAAAAAACAAACAATCCAATTAAAAAATGGGCAGAAGACCTCAAAGAATATATACATGGTCAACAGAAACATGAATATCACTAGTCATCAGAGAAATGCAAATCAAAATCACATTGAGATACCAACTTATACCAGTCAGAATAGAATGGCTAGTATCAAAAAAAAAAAAAAAAAAAAAAAAAAAAAAAAACCAAGAAATAGCAGGTGTTGACAAGGATATGGAGAAAAGGGAACCCCCGTGCCTGTTAGTGGAATTGTAAATTGGTACAGCCACTATGAAAAACAATATGGAGTTTTCTCAAAAAAATAAAATAGAAATACCATACAACACAGCAATTCCACTTTTTGGGTATTTATCCATAAAAAACAAACACACTAATTTGAAAAGATACATGCACCCATATGTTTACTGCAGCATTAGCCAAATATGGAAGTAACATAAATGTCCACTGACAGATGAATGGATAAAGATAATGAATATTACTCAGCCATTAAAAAATAATGAAATCTTGCCATTCATGAAACATGGATGGAGAGTACTATGCTAAGTGAAATAAGTCAGATGGAAAAAGACAAGTACCATATGATTTCACTCATATACAGAATCTCAAAAAACAAAAGACAAAAGAAACAGAACTCATGAAAAGAGAACTGGTAGTTGCCAGAGAGGTAGGGGGATAGACAAAATAGATGAAGGGGATTAAGAGGTACAAATTTTCAGTTATAAAATAAATAAGTCACAGGATGGGGAATGCAGTCAGTAATATTGTGATACATTTGTATGGTGAAAGAAAATAATCACATTTACTGCGGTAACCATTACATAACATATAACTGTTGAATCATTACGCTGTACATATAAAACTAATATGTCTCATGGGATGCCTGGGTGGCTCAGCAGTTGAGTGTCTGCCCTTGGCTCAGGGCGTGATCCCGGAGTTCCGGAATCAAGTCCCACATCGAGCCTCCTGCATGGAGCCTGCTTCTCCCTCTGCCTATGTCTCTGCCTCTCTTTGTGTCACTCATGAATAAATAAATAAATCTTTAAAAGAATAATAATAATATAATGTTTCAGGTTCACACTGAGCATGGAGCCTGCTTAAGATTCTCCCTCTCCCTCCGCCCTGCCCCTTACTTGTGAGTGTGCATGCACATGTGTTCTCTCTCTCTCTCTCTCTCTCTCAAAGAAAAAAAAAACTTTTAAAAAAAATTAATATTATGCTCTTTGGCAAATGGAATTTGTGTTCCCACATTCTAGCTGTCCATCCCTTTCCTAATACTTGGTTTTCAGTTATGTCTTTGATGCTGTATTAAAAAAGTTATGCCAGATAACTTACATAATTAATACAACATGAAAAGAATAGCTCAAATCTGAAGAAATCATGACTTCTGAGCATAGTGCTTGACTCTGTGTTGCATTTACCCAATGACCAAAAAACTGTTCTCTCAGGAACATCTTTAAAATGCTGAGACTCTGCCTAAAATGTTTTACCTATTTTGGAGATGTTCCCTGAGAACACAATAAAGCGTACCCTTATATCTATAGAGATACTATGAAAGTCATGTAACTTATCTAAAACATTCAGAAACAACAGAACAGTTCAAAGTTGCAGACTCTTTTAGTCTCCAGCCTGAGGAGCTGGAATCTAAAGCAACATTCTCTGAGTCAGAGTATATGTTACTCAAGATGTCTTTATTTCTGTAGCACATAAAGAATTAGATAATCCTTATAAATAATCAATAGCCTTTTTGAGATCACAACATAGCTAATTGTATATGTTCACAACTTCCCCAAGGCAAAAGTACAGTTTCCATCACTTTCAACCCAAATATTCCTTCAAGAAAGTTAAAATTGACTTTCCATGCCCAACCTTTGCCATCTTTAAGGATAAGTATGATCTTTAACATAAGAGAATTACTTGACTTTTCTAAATAGGTAGGTTTCAAAGCTACCATAAGAAGGTTAACTATACAGACCTATCTACACATTACTGATCTGGTACTATATTAAAGAAAGCAATGTGATTTTTCAATAGTCAGGAAACGCCACAAGATTCAATATTTCCCCATTTCTAACAATTTTGTATCACCTCCCTTTACATACTCAAATTAATCATAAATTGCAGGTCTCTTCTCCTACCCACAAGATCTGTTTAAAAAATTTTTGGTTATGTATTTTTTAAAATTTTTTTAAGATTTTATTTATTTATTCATGAGAGCCAGAGAGAGAGAGAGAGAGAGAGAGAGAGAGGCAGAGACACAGGCAGAGGGAGAAGCAGGCTCCATGCAGGGAGCCCGATGTGGGACTCGATCCCAGGTCTCCAGGATCACACCCCAGGCTGCAGGCAGCACTAAACCGCTGCGCCACCAGGGCTGCCCTTGGTTATGTATTAAAGCCATTTTTTAAAAGAAATGCAACTCCAACCCAAAAAAACAATAGTAAAATCATTGTGATCTTTTTAATAATGACAAATAACATTCTATTAATAAATTATATTAATAAAACACTAAGGATAATTCTACTGATAAATATTCTATTAATGGAATGATATTTTTTAAATGTGTAACTGCATGTTAAAAGGATTACACACCAAGTGGGATTTACTCCTGGAATGCAAGGATTATTCGACATGAAAATTTATCAGTGTAATATGCTACATCAACAAAATGAAAAACCCATATGATCATCTCAATTGATGTAAAAAAAAAAAGCATTTGAAAAAATTCAGTACCCTCTCATGATGGAAATACTCAACAAAACAGGAACAGAAGGAAATTACCTCAATATAATATAAGTCATATGTGAAAAACCCACAGCAAATATCATACTCAATGGTGAAAGACTGAAAGCTATTCCTCTAAGATCAGGAACAAGGAAAGGAAGCCCACTTGCCCTGCTTCTTTTCAATGCAGTACTGGAAGCTCTAGCCAGAGCAACTCGGCAAGGAAAAAAAAAAAATACAAGGCATCCAAATTGAAAAGAACAAAGTAAAATTATCTATTTGCAGATAATATGATCTTCTATGTAAGAAAACCCTAAAGACTCCACAAAAAAAGGTCTTAGTACTAATAAATTAATTCAGCTAAGTAGCAGGATATAAAATCAACATACATACAAAAACAAACTGCATTTCTACATACAACAAACAATCTGAAAAGACAATTACAAAAAGAATTCCATTCACAACATCAAAAAGAAAATAATTATAAATTAACCAAAAAGGCAAAAGACTTTACAATGAAAACTACAAAATACTGATGAAAGAAATTAAAAAAGACATAAATAAATGGAACCACATCCCATGTTAGTAACACTGGAAGACTTAATATACTTAAAATGTCATACTAGCCAAACAGATCAACAGATTCAATGCAACAAAACCCTAATCACATTTTTTGCTGTATAGAAAAATCCACCCTAAAATTCACATGAAATCTCAAGGGACCCCAAAGAGCCAAAACAATCTTGAAAAAGAACAGGAAAACCAGAGGGCTCACACTTCCTGATTTCAAATTTTACTATAAAACTACAGTAACATAAACAGTGTGGTGCTGGGGCACCTGAGTGGATCAGTTATGATTAAGTATCTGCCTTCAGCTCAGGTCATGATCCCAGGGTCCTGGGATCCAGCCCTGCCTTGTTCCCTGATACTCCCTCTCCCTCTGCCCCTCCATCCCACTTGTGTGAGGGGTATGAATACAGTCTCTCTCTCTCTCTCTCTCTCTCTCTCTCTCTCAAATAAATGAATAAAATCTTTAAAAAAAACAAACAAACAACAAAAAAAAAAATAGTGTGGTATTGCCACAAAAACAGACCTATGGACCAATGGAATAGGGAGCCTAGAAACAAACTTTCACATATATGATCAAATGATTTTTGACAAGAGTGCCAATAACCTTCAAAGGGAAAAAAAGAACAGTCTTTTCAATAAGTGGTGCTAGGAAAACTGAATATCCACACAAAAGAATGAAAACTGAATTCTTACCTAATATATACACAAAAATTAACTCAAAGTAGATCAAGTATCTAACTGTAGGACCTAAAATAATAAAACTCTTAGAAGAAAACATAGGACAAAAGCCTCATGACACTTAATTTACCAATGATTTCTTAGTTATGACACTAAAGACACAGAGCAAGAAAAAGAAAGGAAAAATAGACAAACTCAACTTCATGAAAAACTTTTGTGCATCAAAAGATAACACCCACAAAGTAAAAAAGCAACACAGAGACTGGGAGAAAATATTTGTAAATCATATATCAGATAAGGGATTATTATCCAGAATATATAAAGAACTCCTAAGCCTCAACAACAAAAAACAACCCAATTCAAAATTGGAAAAAAAAAAACATGAATAGATATTGTTCCAAAAAAGATATACAAATGGCCAATAAGCCCATAAAAAGATGTTCAATGGCACGAATCATTAGGGAAATGCAAATCAAAATTACAAAAAAAAAAAAAAAAAAACCACACAACTACAATTTCATACCCGTTAAGATGGCTACTGTCAAAAAATAGAAAATAAAAATTGTTGGCAAGGAGGTATAGAAACTGAAACCTTTGTGCACTGCTGATAAGACTATAAAATGGTATAGCCACTGTGGAAAAAAGTATGGTGGTTCCTCAAAAAATTAAAAATAGAATTACCATATAATCTAGCAATTCCATTTCTGAATATATACTCAAAAGAACTGAAAATGAGCTGTTGAAGAAATATTTTACATTCATGTTCATAGCCACATTATTCACAATAGCTAAACTATGGAAGCAACCTATACCCAACAAACAGTAAGTATATAAATAAGCAAAATGAGGTGTGTGTGTGTGTGTGTGTGTGTGTGTGTGTGTATACACATGGAATATATATATGGAATATATATATATATATATGGAATAGATATATGGAATATACAATGGAATATTATTCAGCCTTAAAAAGAAAGGAAATCTTGTACTATGCTACAACATGGATGGACCTCAAGGACATTATGCTAAGTGAAATAACCCAGTCACAAAAAGACAAATGCTATGGTATTACTCCTCTCATATGAATTGCTTAGAGTCAAATTCATAAACATAGAAAGTACAATATACTGCTTGCCAGGAGTTGGAGGGAATAGAGAATGGGTTGTTATTGTTTAATAGGTATACAGTTGAATTTTACAAGATGAAAAGAGTTACAGGAAGGGATGGTATGACTGCATTACAATGTGAATGTACTTAATACCACTGAACTGTACACTTAAAAATGGCTAAGATGGTAAATTTTATGTTACGTATTTTGTTTTATAAATATTGTTATATAGAAGTATTTTATCACCAAAAAGAAAAAAAAAAGAAAAAAAGTATGACTAAAATAATCACCAAAAACTAGAAACTCCCCAAATGTCCATCAAGTGGTGAATAGATAAACTATGGTATATCCCCATATGGTAGAACACAGCTCAGCAATAAAAAGAAGAACAAATTACTAGTACATATAACATGAATGAATACAAATGCATTAAGCTAAGTGAAAGAAGCTAGACTTTAAATGCTACATACTAAATGATTCTATTTAAATGACATAACAGAAAAGGAAGACTTTAGGGACAAAAAACAGATCAGTGGTTGCTAGGAGTTGAGATGAGGGAGAAGTTGACCACAAAGAGACAACATGAATGAATTTAGGGATGAATATACATTTGTCAAAATCCATAGACTGAACACTAAAAACAAATAATAATTTTGATATACAACTAAAATCTGGATAAGAATCAATCCTTTAAGTCAGCTACAAAAATGTCAAAAAATTCTAAAAGGAGTTATTTATTTTTGACACCAAAAGTACAATATGCCATATTCAGCCACAACTTGTTTTATCCAGCCCCTTAAAGTCTACTTTAATTATTAAACCAGGAGTAAAACACTTTTTTTATTTTATGCACTACATAGTAGGTAGTGTGAAAAAATCTGTTACTTAATACATAATTCAATAGAGTTCAGAGTGATTTGGTCTTTCCTATTCACCACCATATACATACATAGCTTTAAACACAAAATTATCCACTGCTCAAGATATTAACTTATAATTGGAACAGGGAAGTGCTATCCACAAAATATATTAACCTGAATTTGTTTAGTTAATCAATAAAGGCAATAGAACACTTTATCTTGAAAAACATACCATCTGGGTCATGGGTGCTCTCTTAGCAAAAGCAGCAACCTGGAACAACAAACAAACGAACAAATGAAATTCAGTCCTACTCAAAGTTCAGTTAGAATATCTTCAATTATTATTGCGATTTAAAAGATTCCTTTTTTCCCCTTATAGTACGTCATAACACGTAAAACAGAGGCAGATCGAGAATTAGGCTTCCTACTAAGTAGGGAGCCTAACTCAGGGCTTGATCCCAAGACTCCAGGATCATGACCCAAGCCAAAGGCAGACATTTAACTGACTCAGCCACCTAAGTGTCCCCATGTAAAACTTTTATATGTTCACTTCTGTAAGTAGTGTTTTTCAAATCCCGATAAAGAATGGGTTTTTACTTTATTGCAATCAAACACAGTAACAGTGTCTTAATTAATTAGCTTCATAGTTTATCTTAAAATAAGTCAGCATCCATAAAACTTACTTAGTGAACACAAAATTCTTTAATTTTTCTACTTTTTAACATATAGGGCAATCAGAATTGTCTCTCTCTTCAGACTATTGCACAAAATCTTCTACATTCCTCACACCCCAATCAGCTCTACAGGCCTAATTTCTGACTATCTTCTTTTTTTTTTTTAATTTTATTTACTTATTCATGAGAGACACAGGGAGAGAGAGGCAGAGACACAGGCACAGGCAGAGGGAGAAGCAGGCTCCATGCAGAGAGCCCAACGTGGGACTCGATCCTGGATCTCCAGGATCATGCCCTGGACCGAAGGCAACACTAAACCACTAAGCCACCTGGGCTGCCCTACAGAGAATTCCATTCAAGCCAATTTAATTTGCTTGTTTTCTACAGAATAATTTTGTCAGTCTCAGCTATCACCCTGCAACACACCATTCCTTCTTTTCAGAACAGGGACTTTTCCTTCTTTATCCTCTTAGTGAATCAATGTATATCCATCAATGTTCTCAAAATCCAGCCCCTCCATTTCTCCCTGAAAGCTGACATAATCACTCTGTACTCCATTAATCTTTGCTAGAATATATTGTTGCCTTATACATGTGATATTTCATATGATCTTCTAATAAGGAATTCTATCTCCTATTTATTTTACCTTGCTAATATCTACTACTATGTTTGACATATAGAAAGTTAATGATATGACTGACAAGTGAACGGTCTTAATAAAGATTCCACATCAACAAAAAATCCAATCATGAAACGGGCAGAAGACATGAACAGAAATTTCACAGAGGAAGACATAGACATGGCCAACAAGCATATGAGAAAATCCTCTGCATCACTTGCCATCAGGGAAATACAAATCAAAACCACAATGAGGGGATCCCTGGGTGGCACAGCGGTTTAGCGCCTGCCTTTGGCCCAGGGCGCGATCCTGGAGACCTGGCATTGAATCCCACATCGGGCTCCCAGTGCATGGAGTCTGCTTCTCCCTCTGCCTGTGTCTCTGCCTCTCTCTCTCTCTCTCTCTCTCTCTCTTTTTCTGTGTGTGACTATCATAAATAAATAAAAATTTTAAAAAAACCCACAATGAGATACCACCTCACACCAGTAAGAATGGCAAAAATCAACAAGACAGGAAACAACAAATGTTGGAGAAGATGTTGAGTAGGGGGAACCCTCTGGCACTGTTGGTGGGAATGCAAACAGGTACAGCCATTCTGGAAAACAGTGTGGAGGTCCCTCAAGAAGTTAAATTGTACTACTGGGTATTTACCCCAAAGATACAGATGTAGTGAACTCTGGGACACCAGCACCCCAATGTTCATAGCAGCAATGTCCACAACAGCCAAACTGTGGAACGTGCCACGATGTCCTTCAACAGATGAATGGATAAAGAAGATGCGGTGTGTATATATATATATATATATATATACACACACACACACACACACACACACACACACACACACACAATGGAATAGTACTCAGCCATCAGAAAGGACAAATACCCACCAATTGCTTCAACATGAATGGAACTGGTGGGTATTGACCTGAGCGAAATAAGTCAATTGGAGAAGGACAATCATCATATGGTTTCACTCATATGTGGATTATACAAAATAGTGAAAGAGATTATAAGGGAAAGGAGGGAAACTGAGTGGGAAAAATTAGAGAGGGAGATAAACCATGAGAGACTCCTAACTCTGGGAAACAAAGGGTTGTGGATGGAGAGGTGGGTGGGGAGTTGGGGTAACTGAGTGATGGACACTGAGGAAGGCACTTGATAGGATGAGCACTGGGTGTTATACTATATGTTGGCAAATTGAACTTAAATAAAACAAATGTAAAAAAATAAAGATTCGCAAACCAAATGTTCACTGAGTATGTATGTGCAAGTCCCTAAATACAAAAACCCAAGAATAATATAGCGACACAATACGTTCTTTAGAAATATGTTTTTTTGGCAATTACTTTACTAATGTTACAACATGAGATTTAGGATCTCACATGAGATCAGTGAGATCAGAGAGAAGCAGTCTTTCTCCAATGACATCAAAGCCTACTGAAACCAATTTTTGGTAATTAGGAACAATACTGAATCTAAGCATAAAGGTAATCCAATTATTTTCATTTTAAATTCCAAAAGTCAAAAGTCTATTATGAGGCAGCACAGTTTATTAGTAAGAATATTCAATAAACTCTAAGCTAAAAAGAATAAGTACATTTGTATAGTGCATTACTATTGACATTATCTTATCTGCTAGATCTGGTTGAAAAAGACAAACCAGGGGTGCCTGGGTGGCTCAGCAGTTGAGCGTCTGCCTCAGGGTGTGATCCCGAGGTCCCAGGATCGAGTCCCCCATCGGGCTCCCTGTATGGAACCTACTTCTCCCTCTGCCTATGTCTCTGCCTCTCTCTCTCTGCCTCTCATGAATAAATAAATAAAATCTTTAAAAAGAAATAAAAAGACCACTGCTAAGCCTGAACCAACTACTCCAGGGACCCATAAACAATTCCTAAACGGCCATTAACTATAAAAATCAGCCATGGTTCATCATTATTCCTTCCTTGTAACTTCACCCAGAAGTCTTTACCAACTTCTCACAATAATCCAGTAGTTTTAGGATTTATACTTCAAACTGTTACAGAGTAATGGGTACCAGATTTACCCTCAGACAGTAAACAACTACAAAACTAGACAAAACATATGACATAGCAGTTTATAGACAGTGGACAATAATTAGTGTAGATCTGCATTCCCTGACAGAAGCAAACAAGCTAGATAAGCCCCATGAACATCTTGACTTTCTGCCAAGAGACATGCTCTAGACACTACAGCAGGCAGGAAGATTCAAAACAGCACAGCAAACTACTTAATTCGAAAAGACAAAGATAAGTTCAGTAAAGTACAGGTGACAGGAATTACCAGAATACTGTATCAGAGAGGAGGAGTTAAGCAGAGAAAAGCTCTAAGCATTTAGGTAGGGGTTCACTTGATTCTGACTCAATACTAATCTACATACACTTAAGAGTAAAATTCTACGAGGTCAGGCAGAAAACAACTGCTGAGGAGTTTAAAGAAAAAAAAAAAAAAAAGAACAATGCAAGGTTCAAACAGAGCTTGGAACAATGGAGGTTCCATCCAACCAAAGCAGAGAACGACTTTGTATATTCTGGGCAATAAGTAGAGACCTCGGTGTCGCTAAATCAGTCCTAGAATAAAGACTACTTACTCTCAAATGATCCCAACAGAACTTAAAAACAAACCTTGAAGGAATAACTGGAACTTCAATTTAACATCTGTAACCAGATGACCAGCCAAATGGAAAACGTCATTATTCACAGGGCATCAGGTAAAGTACTAAGAAAGGTTCTGCCTCAGTAGTGGGGCAATTAGATTAAATGGTCCCACTTAACAAAGATTAAAAGCACTATCTTAAAGGATCAAACACTTTACAAGTGACTTCAATACATTCCAGAAAAAGTTTCAAGAATATTTATAGGAATACAAAAATATCCTCACGCACAAGGTAAAATTTGCAATGTCTTCTTCCTTTACATGCCTGATAAGCTTCAATTGATTTCCAAGCAGGTTTAAAAAAAAAGAATAAGAAAAAGAAAACAGAGCCATAATGAGTAAAAATATCAATCAAAAACAGCCTAAACATGACATAGTTGATAGGATTAGGAAACTAGGACATTAGAAGTTGTTATAAATCCCATATATTCTAGAAGCTAGAAAAAAAGGTTGACTACATTTTCAGTAAAGACAGAATAAAAGACCCAACCCAAACATCTAAAAATGACAACTAGAATGTTGGAGATGCTCTGACACTCAGTGATTAAGATTTTCTGATGGATTCAGAGCTCTATTCCTGGTATTATATGTAGTAAGGTAGGAGTATTATATTGTTCCCTCAATTCCTTTTGAGTGGTTCTTCCTAGCCTCAAGTAGTTCCCTCACAGGCATGTACTGATTAGTACTCAACTGAATTCTTGAAAATTCTCCTGTAACTCTTTCTCTGATGTTCTGTCCTGTGAACTCTAGCTGCCTTGGGTCCCTACAGCCTATCAGCTCCTTCTCTTCAACTCAGGAAGATCTCGTGGCTCCTCCTGGGTTCTACTGACCTACACTATGCCTAAAAACTCTCTCCAGGCTAGAGCAATCTTAAGTCTCACATAATTTATTTCCTGTCACTCAGGGATCAAAGACTTTTGCTGCCTGATGGCAATGTCTTAGGAAGTGTTGTTTCATATCTTTAATCCACTTAGTTGTTGAGGGTGTAAGGATATTAATCCCTATTGGTACATCCTGGATAGAAGCACTATTTTCATTCTTTCGAAGGGGATCTATGAGCTAGATTAATTTCGTGATAGCAAAAAAAAAAAATTCGTGATAGCAATAAACACTGAAATTTTCAAAACATTAGAGTCAATTAACACCACTCATATGTTATCCTAAAGCATATAATAAATGCATAATATGGGGTAGAAAAGAATAGCAACCATGAAGTGAAATAGTCAAATACCAGCTGAGCTCAAAGAATAAACAGGATACAGTAATCAAAATTAGTAAAAAGTTATTTGTTGGCTATGTATTTAACAGACAATGCAACTAATCTAGAGTAAGGTCTTCTACCAAAAAATGAGGAAAGATTACGTTTGGTATGTTGCTGAAGTGCAGGTGGTCAAGATAAAAAACAAATGATAGGTAATTCCCAAGTTGCTTACCAAGAGGTTTTTGATAGAAGCAAGAAAGAGATATAACCTACGCACCCAATATTCCTGTAGCTGGCTCTTAACTTCCCTGTGTTTCTCTATGAGAGCCTTAGTAATCCAAGCTTGCCTACACACTGGTTAAAATGGCTTTTGATGAGGCCACATCAGAACTTGATACAGTAAATGAAGCCTCATCCAAAGCAACCCTCAGGGCACCTGGGTGGCTCAGTGGTTGGGCCTCTATCTCCGGCTCACGGTGTGATCCTGGGGTCCTGGGACCCAGTCTCACATCAGACTCCCTGTAGGGAGCCGCTTCTCCCTCTGCCTATGTCTCTGCCTCTCTTTCTCTCTCATGAATAAATAAATTAAATCTTTAAAAAGAAAAAAAAGGACAGCATCCTCATCATGAGGTTGCTCAGAGACAACCTAACATTATAGACAGCAGACAGTGCAGGAGAAGACTGTGATGTTGCAGAAGAGATTAGAAAACTAAGTGCATACAGGGTGTAATCCTTCTCCCCCTCAAGAAACCTTTGTACACATCTCCATTTCTTATTCCTCTTGAATGTTCTATAGCAAAGAAACCCATTCATGTGTATGGAATCAAATGTTTATAGTCTTTTCGCACTGCAGCTTTGGGAAAAACCCATTCCTTGATTTGTGTTTGCCTTAGCCCTCCTGGTGTGCAGTTACTGCTGTAGAAAACTATTAATAGCTTCATTTCACATAAACATAAGTAACTTCCGAACACTTCCATAGAGGACTAAAAATGTATCTGGTATTTAAGTAATCTGAACCAGTTCTGCAAGTAATTGTGTTTTGTATTACTTTGAAGATATGAAAATGTAGTTAATTATCATTTAAAGAGTATTCTACATAACTTAATTTCTATTTTCCCTCTCTTTTTCCCAGGGTTTCCTTTTCAGTAAGCAACTTTTCCATGCTCTTAATATATTCCTTTTTGGTAGGAATCCAGAAGTATGAGATTAAATGGAAAAGCATTTGACATTTCTGGGCTGGATGTCACAAATTAAAAGGCCTCCTGTATCCTGTATATGATGGAGATCTTGTATGTCAACAGGAGTTTCCTTATTCACTCTTCATTTGCTATTTAAGTTGACAACTTTCCTTCCTAAGAAAAATTTACTTATACCTCCTGCCTTTGGAGTTCTGGTATTCACTTTACTACGTAACAGAAGTAGCATGTTGCCACTAGAACGCAAGCATTGCTTTTGGCAAGTTAAAGTGTATGTCACTTCTTAATACACTAGAAAGAGGAAACAAAGTACACAAGTCTACACCTAAAACCTTAGTACTTTTTCATGCAGATTTGTTCAGGTGTAAGAGGGCATCCAGTTTGTCTAGTATTGTTAGAGAGTTGGACTGCTATTGTGTGGTCACTCATTACAGTCCCAAAATAGCCTTACGAAATGTTATGCCTTATTTAACAGCAAAGTAACATACAATTAAAAAATGTAAAGAGATCCTTTTATAGTTATGATCCTTTCAAGTGGTATGAAATCAAAGTCAAAATACTAAAATTTCCATCAGTTATAATACCATCATTCCTTTTAAATTCCCATGGTACACTGAATTTTTAAATCTTTTTCAACTTGCCTTACACTAAATTTGGCTTTTTTCCCCATCCCATCCCCATAAAGCTGTGTACACTGCAAGAGCCAAGACTATGTGTATTTTTATATCCTTTAGTGGTTTGTAACACACTATTGTCTTGACATCCATTAGTATTTAACATTTTCTGCTCACCAATATACCTTATATTCATTTCACACGGATATTGCAAAGATCAAAGAGAGTAACATTTGTGATGGTACTTTGCAAAATAAAAATGTTTTGCAGATCTCAAATGAATTTTATTTCATTATCTGTGATTATCCTAAATCTTAGCTGGCATGTAGTAGAATGCTCCACAGAATAAAAACAGAACTGGCTCTCATGATTAGCATGAATTTAACGGTGGCTCTACAGCATCCTTTATTCTGTCCCCTTTTCTAGAGGTTCTAGAGTCCACTTTGTCATGCTAGGAGTCATCATCCCAATACCATACCTGTCCCCACATCATCTGGCATTTTTATGGTTTCCAGAGCCAGCTCCAGTTCCAGCTCCCAGTCTAACAATTCATAATGACTGGCATGTTCCCTACCACCTTCAGGCCCTATCAGGCCCTTCTCTTACTGGATAAGACACAGAGAAAAAAAAAAATCAACAAAGCAATGTTATGACCTAACATTGGCTCTATGATGAATAAAAAATCACTTGCACCTTTTTTTAAATAATTTTTTATTTATTTATGATAGTCACAGAGAGAGAGAGAGAGAGAGAGAGAGAGAGAGAGAGGCAGAGACACAGGCAGAGGGAGAAGCAGGCTCCATGCACCGGGAGCCCGATGTGGGATTTGATCCCGGGTCTCCAGGATCACACTCTGGGCCAAAGGCAGGCGCCAAACTGCTGCGCCACCTAGGGATCCCTCACTTGCACCTTTTTAAAAAAATGCTAGTATAAATATGTAACATTGCCTTAGCTGCATTTTAAGTAGGATATGAGAAGCTCTGGATGTCGTAACTTTCAAGATTATCGTGATTTTCAAGAACATATTCTGGCATTGAGAAAAGAATCCTAAAATAGAAATGAAGAAGAGTCTTTGAATCTAGTCCCAGCTCTGAATATCAATCTACTACATGATCTTGGATATAACATATCACTTGCCTAGACTTCTAGTTATTCTCCTACAAATCAAAGAACTGGAAAAAACTGTTAAAGTCTCTTGCAGCTCTAAAATTCCAGGAGTGAAAGCCTAAACTATAACTTCTAGGAGCCATTAAAAGTCTCCAGCTTACATATCAATTCACCTTTATGCCTTACTACTAAACACGCCCTCTTTCCCAGAAACATTCTAAATAATTCATCTTGACAAGATACGATTTGAGTAACCAGTCCTAGAACCAAGTGTTTTCTTTAATCTTTTGCTTAAAAAAATTCTTTCCATTCCAAAAACTTATTTTTGCTTCATTATTATAAAACAGAGATGTTTTCTTCTATCTCTTTACCATCATACAGTGATTATAGCTCCCTAATTTACTGTTAACTGAAAAATATAGCTTATATTCACCAAGTTGAGCAATAAACTCACATAAAATTTTCTTCCCCAAAAAACCAGTCCTGGACACCTTCAGTCCTACCTTAAAATTTTTTTTTCAATTTTATAATAGTTTTATATTACAGACAGGTTGCAACAAAGAGTTTCCATATGCCTCATACTCATATCTCCCTATTGTTAACATTTTGCAGTACTATGGAACATTTGTCACAATTAATGAAAAAAAATGTCAAACAGTACTACTAATGAAACTCCATACTTTATTCAGACAAATACACTAAATATCAAAAACAATTTCAAAGCAAACTCGTAAAAAGAGCAATGAAAACATAATACAACATAATGAATGCCACACAGTAAACAGAACATACACAGTAAATAAATGTCAGAGCTAAAATCTAGCATATCTGTGTCAATAATAAATGCAAACAGCTTAACTCCTCTACTTAAAGAAAAAAGTTTAGATTGGTTCCTGAAGTAAAACCTAATTGTATATTACACAAGAAGACCTAAAACAAAGTAACTAAGAAATATTAAAAGGAAAAAGATATGAGCAAAGGTATAATGGGCAAATACAACCAAAAAGGAAGCAAAAGTTATGATCTTATTGACAAGGTAGAATTCAGGCCCAAAAAAACATCTGCCAAGACAAAGTAGAAATTTTTATATGCTAAAAGACTAATTAACAATGAGGAAGATAAATCAGTTATGAATACTTTTGCACCAAATAACCCCAGTCACAAGTTCTATAAAACAAAAATCTACAGCAGCTATATGAAAAGTTTAATAGACACAGAGTAATCGTAAGTGAAGCTACAGAAGACCAAAGCCATGTAATCAGTAAGGGAAATTATTGTAACATATTGAATTTACTATATTGAATTTAGTGTTGTAATAGAGAAAATCTCTTTTCATGTGGATGTGGACTATTCACAAAAAGGATCATATATAATATCATACAGAAAATCTCAGTAAGTTCACAATAGAAATAACATAAATTATGTTTTCTGATCACAGTGCAATAAAACTACACATGAAATATAGTAACAAAAAGCCCTTACTCCTACAGGTTAAAAAACGTTTTCTTAAACAACTTGAATAAAACAGAAAAAAACAAAATTGCATAATACATAAAAAAATACGATGAACTCCAAGTGGATCAGAGATCAAAATATAAAAATTAAACCATGAAAGTCCTGTAAAAAAAATAAATGATTTCAAATATAACCTGTGAATGACAACAGTCTAGCAGTGACTTAAAGTCCAAAAGCAAAAGATATAGTTTTTAAATGATAAACTCAAAAAACGCTATTTTTTAAAGTATGCATGGCCAAAATCCCCACAAACCTGTAAGTAAAGGCAGAAAACAAACTGAGAAAATATGTGGCTACTAACCACTACTGCATACTTGAATTGTGGCCAGTCCAAACTCAGAGGTGCTGTAAGTATGAAATACATCCAAGATTTTGAAGACTTGGTACAAAGAAGAATTAAAACAAAATATCTCATTAATAATTTTTATATTGATTACATGTCAATGATATACTAATTCTGACTGTTGAAATGATAGTATTTTAAATATATGTGGTAATATTTAGATATATAATTAAGTTAATCATAATTAAAAGTATACTTTTAATTTTATAATGTACAATTTTAAGTCTTCTAGTAGCCACAAATGGCTCACATTTACCTATCAGATAGCACTAATTTATATCAATCCCCCAGCTCTGCTGCCATTCTAAAGACAGACTTTCACAAATACAATAAAACATATGGAGGTTATTCCAATGAGATATCATTTATAATAGAAAAGATTAGAAATATCTCAACAGGGTCTGGATGAATAAATTATAATACATTAACACAATGGATATTATACAGCTTTAAAAAAGTATGAAGAGGATCTCTATGTACATATTGCTCTCCAGGATATACTGCTGTATAAATAAAAGCTAAGTACAGAACAAATACAAGGTATGCCAGCTTTTCAGGAAAAATGTAGATATATCTTATTTTCTTAAAAACAAAGTACTGGAAACACCAAAATTAGTAAAAATAGTTACTTGTAAAAGGCAAAGAAAGGGGCCATGAAGGAGGAGACACAGGTAAAAGTAAGACTTACCTAAGGGCATATGACTAAATAGTTTTGATTTTTGCACTAAGTGAATGTTCTGCATATTTAAGAATAAAATTAAATCAAAAGGAAAAACAAAAGCACCCAAATCATCTTAAACTTCTAATGAATCAGTAAAATTACTACACGAAAAAAAGATTTAATGTTTGCGTCATATGTATGTATGTGTGTTTTTATTTTTTTTTAATTTTTTTATTTATTTATTCATGAGAGATGGTTGGGGGTGTGCAGAGACACAGGCAGAAGGAGAAGCAGGCTCCATGCAGGTGCCTGACATGGGACTCAATTCCGGGTCTCCAGGGTCACACTCTGGGCTGAAGGCAGCGCTAAACCACTGAGCCACCCGGGCTGCCCTGTATGTGTGTTTCTAAAGATTTTATTTATTTATTCATGAGAGACACAGGGAAGCAGAGACACAGGCAGGGGGAGGAGAAGGCTCCCTGCAGGGATCCCAATGTGGGACTGGATCCCAGGACCCCCAAATCACGACCTGAGCCAAAGGCAGACGTTCAAACACTGAGCCACCCAGGTGCCCCCACACAAAAAAGATTTAAAATGACTCTGAAAGACAGTACTCTGGTAATAGGATATATTAGTATAATATATTCTAAAGAGAAAATGAACTACTAGAGAAATCTTAAGATTCAGTTTTGCAATTTTTGATAAGAGTAATTCAGGTGTGATTTGCAAACAATTTTTTTGCATGGTGTAGAATAAATCAAATAGGTAAATGTGTTTTTAGCAACTAAGATATTTCGTTTGGTGGGGGAAACAAAATATAAAATGAAAAAAACTAAGACAAAATAGACTCTAATGTTAAATTTGAACTGATGTATGATTTTACTTTTTAAAAACAATATATTTCTTAGCTTTGTCCAATAAGAAGTCTTAGAAGCAATGATGCCCCTCAAAAAATGAACCTAGAACCCAGATCATAGTATCTAAATCTTGTTCTCATTTCCAAAGCAGCAAATATATAAAGTTAACCCGGGACATCATCTTCTGCCTGACATCTTTATGAACTCTTTAGTTCAAAGCCCAAAAAAAGTTCCAAAAAAAGATACACAGAACACATGCACACAGACACACAAGAAAACTTGAAGGGGCTCCCACAAGCCAAATTTGAACATATAATCAGCCATACGTGATTATAAAACATTAAATACATAAAAATCAACGAGACTACTGATTAAAAACAAATGGAAGAGGGGGAAGTTCTATGTCATATATGGTAGACTACATTTGTCCAAACCAATCCTCCTATAGGTAACAATTCTAAAACTTGAAAAAGGACAAACAACAATAACTACCTAAAGGCACAGGAACATGAACAGAAGCAGGCAGATTCTGAAGGGCAGTATAGTCTAGTAACAAAAAAATGGCAGCAGTAAGTTTTCAAATATATTGTCCACAGCCTCAGGGGCAGCCATAATCAGTGGCCACACGAAGAAAATAAAATTCCCACAGATACCCACAGATTTTAATTGCAGTTTTTATCTCTCCCAGAATACCAGAGGAAGCTTTCAAAGCAACTGCGAACACAGCAAAGTGAGGGGGAAATTCCAGAAAGAAGAGAGTCAGATAGTAAAGTCATATATTCTACTTGTAACTCTTGCCAAATCTTTGGCAGACCAACTGACTGACCAATGAACTGTATATACGGAGGACAGACAACAGCTAATGATTGGAGGGGAAAAAATAAAACAAAACAAAACAACCACAACTGAGAACTGAACTGCCTCCTAAGATAGAACCTGTAGTATGAGCATAACCAAACTGCCTCCTAACACAAAGGCATCAGCCCTTTTATAGAAGAATATAATGGAATCTATAAAGACTATAATACAAATTTATTTGACATACAAAGGTCAGGAAAGTAAGACCAAACCACAATAAACAAAAAAATAAATACCAACCTTGTAGAATCAGATGTTTGCATCAATAAACAAGGATTTTAAAAGAGCTATTATAATTATGTTCAATGAATAACGGAAAATATGCCCATAAAGAAATAGAAACCACAGAAAATCAACCAAATAGAAATTCTAGAACAGTAAAAGAGTATCTACAACAAGGAGAACATACCAGAAATGACACAGGGAAGAGTTAGTGAACCTAAAGTTAGATCAAGAGAAACTTAACTTTCCCAGAAGTTATTCCTCTTGTAACTGGAAGTGTGTACACTTTGACCGACATCTCATGTCTGTCAACCCCCAGCTCCTGGTAACCACCATTCCACTCTGTTTCTAGTTCAGCTTTTTCAGATTCCACACAGGCAATTCAAGTACCTATCCTGTATGATATACAATATTTGTCTTTCTCTGTCTTATTTTACTTAGCATATAATGCCCCCAATATCCATCCACATTGTCATAAATGATAGAACTTCCTTTCTCTCATAAGAATAACATTCCACTGTATATATGTTATGTACCATATCCCCTTTACCCATTCATCCACTAACAGATATCTTGGCTATTATGAATAATGCTGCAATGAACACAGGAAGGCAGGTATCTCTCCAAGATCCAGTTTCTACTTCCTTCGGATATATACCCAGAAGTAGGATTACTGGATCATACAGTAGCCTTATTTTTAATTTTCTGAGGAACCTCCATACTGTTTTCCATGTGGGTATACTAATTTACACTCCTATCAACAGTTCACTTTTCTCCACAGCCTTGCCAACACTTATTATCTCTTGTCTTTTTGACAACAGCCATTTTAATAGGTGGAAGTGATATCTCATTGTGGTTTTGATTTGTATTTCCCTAGTGATTAGTAACACTGAGCATCTTTCCATGTAACTAAGCCATTTGTATGTCTTTTATGGAAAAATGTCTATCAAGTTCCTTTCCCCATTTTATAACTACATTAAAAAGCTTTTGCTATTGAGTAGTTTAAGTTCTTTATATATTTTGGATATTAAACCCTTATCAAATATATGACTTAGAAATATTCTCTCCCATTCCATAGTTAAGTTCCTTCTTGTGCACTCAATTTGTTGATAGGTTAAATCATGAAAGGATGTTGTGTTTTGTCAAATACTTTTAATGCATCTATTAAGATGACATGATCTTTATCTTTCATTCTAATAACTTGGTTTATCACATTTATTGATTTGTATATGCTGAATCATCTTTGCAACCCAGGGATAAATCCCACTTGATCCTTTTAGTATATTGTTGAATGTGGTTTGGTAATATTTTGTTAAAGATTTTTACATTTTTGTTCATCAGGAATACTGGCCTATAGTTTTCTTTACTTGTAGTGTCCTTGACTGGTTTTCGTATCACGGTAATGCTGGCCCTGCAAAATGAGTTCAGGAGTTATTTCCTCCCCTTATAATTTTCATAAGAGTTTGAGAAAGATTGATATTAACTCTTCTTTAAATGTCTGGTAGAACTCACCAGAAAAGCCATCATCTGAGACTAGGATTTATTTGTTGAGAGGTTTTTGATTACTGATTAAATCTCCTTACTAGTAATTGGTCTGTTCAGATTTTCTATTTTCCTGAGTCAGTTTTGGTATGTTATATGTTTCTGAGAATTCATCCATTTCTCTACATTGCCAACTTGTTGGCATATAATTATTCCTAACAGTCTTATGATCTTTTGCATTTCCATGGTTATAAGTTATAACATCTCATTTCTGATTTTGAATCCTCTTTTTTTCTTAGTAAGTCTAGCTAAGAATATGTCTACTTTATCTTAAAAAAAAAAAAAACCTAGTTCTTAGTTTCACTGATCTTTTCTATTGTCTTTTTAGTCTCTATTTCATTTATTTCCACTCTGATCTTTAGAATTTCCTTTACTAACTTTGGGTTTTGTTTTTCTAGTTCCTTGAGGTATAAAGTTAGGTTGTTTATTTGAGCTCTTTTTCCTGAGGGTGAAAATGAGGGTGTTTATTGCTATTAATTTTTCTCTTAGAACTGTTTTTGCTATATCCCTTAAGTTTTGGTATATTATATTTCTATTTGCATTTGTCTCAAGGTAATGGTTTATTGGACTGGTTGTTCAGTAGTACGCTGTTTGATCTCTACATATCTGAATTTTCCAGTTTTCTTTTTGTAATGGATTTCTAGTTTCATACCATTGTGATCAGAGAAGATGCTTAATATAGTAAAGCTATTTTGTATGACACAATAGTAGTAGACAATAGTAGACTTTGTCTGGTACAGACAAAAGTGACATATATTTGTCAAATTTTGTAAAATATACAACACAAAGAATGAACTTTAGTGTAAACTATGGACTTTAGTTAGAAATAATGCATTAATATTTGTTCATCAATTAAAACAAATGTGTCATTCTAATATAAGATGTAAATAACACGGGGGAACTGGGGAGTGGTGGGTATAATGTGAGAACAATATACTTTCTGATAAATTTTTCTGTAAATATAAAAGTTCTCTTAAAAAATTAAAAATTTTTTTAAAAGATGCTGTAAGCAAAATCAAATGACAGGTGAAAAATTGAGAGAAAACATATACAACATACATTGCAGACAAAAATCTAATATCCCTAGTATAGAAAGAACTCTTAAAAGCCGAGAGAAAATTAAACCAAAAACCTGATAAAGAAGTTGGCAATAGATAATTCACAAATAATAAAATACATAAAAACTGCCTTTGAATATACAAAACATGTTCAACTCATTACGCTGACATGCCACTTTTCACCTATCCTCAAAATTTTTAAATATGATATTCTGTCAAAACTACGGGAAAATAGGTACTCTTATAAATTGCTGGTGTTAGGTAAACTAGTACAATGCTAATGGAGAAAAATTTAGCCATATCTAATAAAACACTCAAAGGGTGTTTTACCTTCTAACTTAGCAATTTCACTTCAAGAAATTTACCCTAAAAAAAAAAGACCGGTAGTACACAAAGATATATGCACAAGGTAGTACACAAAGATATATGCACAAAGTTACTCACTGCAGCACTACTTTTAATTGCAAATTAGTGGGAAAACCCTAAATAACAAAAAATCTTAAATTGGAGCATGGTTGAGTAAACTATGGCATCCATACAGTCAAGTACTGTACAACTATAGAAATATGAGGAAGATTAGTGACTTCCAGGATACATTAGGAGAAAAGTAAAGGGAAAAGAATATTTATTGTATGTTAACTTTTGAGTAAGAAAAGGAATTAAGAAAATATCTACAGATCAGAATAAAGTAAAGATTTAAACAAGAAAACTGTAAGATTGGTTACTAGCAAGGGATGTGTATCAGTTTCTTGTGGCTGCTGTAACAAATCACCATAAACCTGGTAGCTTAAAACAAATTTACTCAAAAAAAAAAAAATTTACTCTTGGGACACCTGGGTGGTTCAGTGGTTGCGTCTGCCTTTGGCTCAGCTCATGATTCTGGGGTCCTGGAATCGAGTTCCACATCAGGCTCCCCCAAAGGAGCCTGCTTCTCCCACTGCCTATGTCTCTGTCTCTCATGAATAAATAGAATCTTTAAGAAAACAAACAAACAAGTTTACTCTTAACAGTTCTGAAGGCCAGAAATCCAAAATCGGTTTCACTGAGCCAAAATTGAGGTATGAATACGGCCTCACCCTTAGGAGTCTCCAGGATGGAATCTGTTCCTTGTCTCTTTCGGCCTCTCTCTGGTGGCTGCCAACATTGATTGCTTGGCTTGTACAACACTACAATCTCTGCCTCTATGATCACACTGCCTTCTCCTCTTCTATGTCAAGTCTCCCTCTGCTTCCCTCTTACAAGAATATACCATATGTAGGACCCACCCAGGGTAATGGTCCATCTCAAGAGCCTTAACTCATTTTAATTACATCTACAAAGACATTGTTTTCATATAAGATTACATTCAGAGGTCCCAGAGATTATTGTATGCATGTCTCATGCATGTCTTTTAGGAGGTCACTTTACAGAGAGTGGATGAAAATGGAGTGGAAGAGATGGAGGACATTTGAGGATATGTTTTTATTTATTTATTTTTTTTTTTTTTTGAGGATATGTTTTTATATAGTTCTGACTCCTGTCAATGAACTCCTATAGTTCTCAACCATATGAATGTTTCACATACTCCAAAAAATAAATAAAATCAACAGGTATGTAAGAGGGCTAGCCCGTTTATATACCCTAAAGTGGTATATAAACAGAAGGAACCAAACCAAAAACTATTTCAAATAATTAACACATCACCACTGAAAAGAGAAGTAGAGCCACTGGAGAGAAGTAACTTTGAGCATGGTATTTTGTCTATACTCTCAAGCTGAAAACAAAAACAACATTAGTTTGTTTTTACCACTGGAATGGGTTATCAATTTTGAGACTATCTTTTATGCATTTTAAGATTAACTGAATAAGTAAATACATTGTAAATAATCAGAGCCAGCTGTCTCGTTGTCAGCAAAGAGAATTACAAATACTTGAAAATTTAAGTTTAGAATGAATCCTAGGATACTGGATTGAAACTGGAGCTATCAACTTGAGATCAGTTTACAGATACACATACATAGAAATATAAATAGATATGACTGCATCAGCATGTATAGTTTCCTAACTCTACCTAGAGGGCCTAGAAACAGTGACACTACCATGACAATGAACACAATAACTAGCACCCAGACGTTTTATCTGAATACTCTTCTTCACTAAGAGGAATTGAGACTTCTTAGAAAAATTGCTGATTTCACTTCAGGGGCTGGGATAGTAGTACAAGGAAGACCCAGAATATCTTGTGCCAGAAATAAGGAAATGCTCAAAGAATTATGGAAGTATGTCTTAAGAAAATAGGAGTCACCCTAAAGGGACCAGATCTAGGACAATCTGAGAATCACAATAAATGACAATAATTTGATAGCACTAAGCAAAAATAAGAATCTATGTGTATGTACATATTAGAATGTCAACTAATTAAAGGAGAAATCGCCATCTGGCAACCACCATATTGATAACACTGGTTCAAAATTCCTCAAAGGGATGCCAAAGTAGTTAAGAAAAGTCTGATGAGAAACAAAATATTTATATGGTCTCAAATAATTGCAAAGGAGAAAAAAATAGTAAACTGTTACAGTGAAGAAAACTGGCAAGTGATCAAAGTTAACATCACTAGTAATGGGACAAATTCAACATTTTGTGTCTCCAGATTGAACATCATGAGAAGGATACAACATCACTACTGGGTAGCCCTGCAAAAAATGCATAACTAATGCTACACAGATGAGATATTAGACAAATTGAAGGCTATTCTCCCTTCAGGTATAACTGGGCTATACTCTTCAAAAAAGTCAATATTATAATAGAAACATTTCCACATTAAAGAAAATGAGAGCAGGTGAAAACTAAAAGCAACTCATCACCTGGAATTTGATCCTGGACTGGAGGAAATGCTTCTTCTTTTGCTTTATTATTTGGTCAATTAGTGAAACTTAAATTCATAGACTATATAAATATTTAATAAATAGAGATATAGTATACTATATATTTATTAAATATTCATAGAGGCTTATAGAGAATGTTCTTAATTATGTCAAGAAACTGCCTAATTTCATAAAATACACATTGAATTTTCAGAGGATCATGTCTGCAATTTTCAAACAGTTCAGAAAAAAATAGAAAATTATTTTTTAAAATTTATAAAATATTAACATTTGGGGAACAAGATGAAAGATATAGAAGAATTCTTTATACTATTCTTGTGCCATTCATTTTTGCAAGTCTGAAATTATTTTTAAAATACAAAACTTAGAAAACTTTAAAAGTTACTAGGGTAATAATTTTGAGATTGGAAAATATTCCAAGGAACCGGTCCAGGACCAGCTAAAGGGTAGAAAAGTTTCTGTGACACTCCAAGGTCCAAAACTGTGTAGTACAACAGGGTAGGAACTGGAAACATATCTACATCTGTCTACATCTGCCTGGTGTCTTATTCATTCCCAGTTCCAGTCCATGCCTCCCACACCAGGCATATGTTAAATGGATGAACCTATATAAAAATAACAACCAACAATGATAATCTGCATTAGAAAATGAACAAAAGCTGTTTAGAAATAAATCCTAAAAATTAAGTTTCTAAACATAATTTAGCAGCAGAATCTTTTTCCCTACAATAATCTTAAATAGAACCTCAATACAGGAAACAAAGTGAAGTCGCTCTAGTTTTAATGTGGATCTGATGAAAATTTGGAACTCCTCAACTTCTCTTCACCCAGCATAAAAAGACTCTAACACCAATTTTTCAAGATTCAAGAGCTCTGAGAAGGTTATTTTATTTTTGAGAAGGTAATTTAAAGATAGAAGGATAGTCTTATTTTGAAGCTCTAATGTTAGCCTCCACTGATACAAACTTTTCCTTGCTTTTTCTAAACCTTTATCCAAAGAACCACTCAGCCCCAAGGCAAATTATTTCCTTTTCACTGTTCTAGGCCTTAGGAACTGTTAAATAATTAATATTCAAGATTGATTCTTCTCAAGAACCTTCAACTACCTGGATTCCACTGAAACGCACTGCTGAAAGCTATGAAATTTATCTCAAAATAAGAAGTTGGATAGGAAAATTCAGATTTAAAAAAATTATCAGTAAATAATAATCCTCCCCAATAACTAAGAGATATAGCCACAAACTGGCCTATAGTATATAAAGTATGGTATATGAATCCACTGGGATACCCAAAAATCCCTTCAAGCATCCACAAGGCCAAAACCATTTCCATAACAACACTGATGATATTTGCCTTTTCACAGTTAACATTTGCATGCACAGTACATGCAAAGGTGGATAAAACTGCTTGTGTCTTAGAATGAATCAAGGCACCGGCACCAAACTATATTACTAGTCATTGTATGATTCAAAAACACACAATGGGAGGAGGCAGTAAAGGGGAGTTAGTTTAATCCTAAGAATTTTTATTTTTTAAGTTTTCACTGAGAACATCTTTTTAAGAGTCTGTGTATTGAAATGGAAGTATGCATAAAGCATAATTTCTATGCATACCAAAGAACAATAATTGTCTTGAGGAAACCACTTGTAGGATTGTGTGAGCTACAAGCTGAAAGAGCCACTTTCCATGGGATACTGATTTCACTTGAAAGGATTCCGGTTCTTCAGACTTGGGTATTTGGCAGACATTTTCTTGAAAATGAAGTCTGTGTGTGTGTGTGTGTGTGTGTGCGCGTGTGTAGGAGAGAGAGAGAGACAAAGACAGAGAGAGAGACAGAGACAGAGAGAGACAGAGACAGAGAGACAGAAAGAGAGAGGGAGAATGCACCATTTAAAGACATATGCTCCCTGGCCCACAGCGTCCCCTGCCAGGGCAGTTTCCTGGCATGGTCACTTTTTAGTCCCTCAGACCACTCCACCTCAGTCATAGCAGAGATCTGGCTCCTCCTTTTTCTCTCTGTGCTGGGCCTCCCATTTCAGGAACCAGGCCCTCCTCTCCTCTGGGAACAGGGCAGCAAGGTCCACTGCATCTTAAGCATTCATAGTGGCTTCTAATGAGATGTGGATGGTGGAGCTATCCTGCTTGATGAGGAGCACCTGATAGAGGCATGCATAGGCTTGTGGTCCCATGTAGGAGTATGGCTCTCTTGCTGTCAGCCTGCCAGGAGGACATGTGCAGATGGTAAACGTGCAGGGGGCAGTCCCTATTAGCACATGCTGCCACAGCAGGCTATAACATTGTGTTAGGGCAGCCTAAGCAGACTAAGACACCTGAAATCCACCTAGCTTCTGAGTGTAGCAGACACTTGGCCTTCCTGCACCCAGTGAGGTGTGTGCTCCGAGCAGATGGCCCATGGTGGCCATTCCTCCTGAGGTTCCCTGTAGCACATGGAGGCTCAGGGTCAGCTACTGGCCTGGTGTAAGACCTGTCCCACTCACTGAGCTCTGGAGCAACCTCAGGAATCAGTGTCCCAGCCACCACTGGCAAGTTAGGAGCACAAGTGATGGAGGCAGTGCACAAGGTCGCAGTTACCCCAGTGCCCTGTCCTCCTGTGGCATCCAGTAAGCCTATCTTTTAAAAGTGACAGTTTCTAATGATAAAATTCAAACTTTCAAGTTGAGAAAATATGCATTCATCATCATAAGCTTAACATCTTACCTTTCTAATGAGATTGGTGGTGCTATTAACAAGTGATTTTTTTTTATACGGTATAATTGAAATGTGTCATGTTAACACTTGGAAGATCTGCATAACTCAGTGAACCAATATTTTCTACATGACCTAAGCTTAATGTTACAAAATCATTCCTGGATTAAAGATCCAATCAATGTACACAACATACCATGGATTTTAATGTAATAAAGTAAAAAGGTTAACTGATACAGTTTCAGATTTCACAATTTAGAAAACTACCATTTGGGGCACTTGGGTGGCTCAGTCTACCTTTGGCTCAGGTCATGATCCCAGAGTCCTGGAATCAAGCCCTGCATGGGGTTCCCTGCTCAGTGGAGAGTCTGCCTCTCCCTCTGCCCCTCCCCCGGCTCATGCTCCCTCTCACTCTCTCAAATAAATAAAATCTAAAAAACAAAACAAACAAACAAAAAAAAAAAACAGAAACTACCATTTGTCAAATTTTCGTATAATTTCAAACAGAATATCCACAACCATCTAAAAAAGCTAAAAATATCCCTCTTCCAAATAGATATGTATGGGATGCCTGGGCGGCTCAACAGTTAAGCATCTGACTTCAGCTCAGGTCATGATCCTGGAGTCCCAGGATGGAGTCCCACATCAGGCTCCCTGTACAGAGCCTGCTTCTCCCTCTGCCTGTGTCTCTGCCTCTCTGTATATGTGTATCTCAAATAAATAAATAAATAAATAAATAAATAAATAAATAAATAAATAAGTAAATACATACATACATACATAAATATCTTTTAAAAAAAAACCTCAACATTTTCTGTGAAGTCAAACATTAAAGAAATTTACAAAAATGTAAAACAATGCCACTCTTCTCATTAACTTTTTCTGTTTGGGAAATTATTTCTTATTTAAAAATGCTATTTATATAAACATCTAATGGGTTTATTATTGCTATTCTCAAATGAATCATGTTAAATTTCTTGGTTTTAATTTCTAGTTTGGTTAATAACAATATAATCTAAAAAATCAAGTTTCTTGCAGTCCCCCTCAATAATTTTTAAGAATGTTAAATGGGTCCTCGGAACAAAAGTTTGAGAAGCACTACTATAGAACCAATTGATTTGTCAGAAAACTTCCTCTAACTGCTACAGAAAGAAAGAAGAAAGAAAAAATTGACTGCTATTATTATAGCATAGCTCCATTCAATTCAGTACAGTTAAAACAAATGTGCTTAAAATATAACCAACACCTCTATTTACTTTAAAATATTATTTTCCCTCAGTAAATAACCAAATTTACTTTTTCAAATATAACAAGGAAATTTTAGAACTTCTAAATGTTTTGTCATTGTGAATTTCTCTACTCCCAATGTATCATTAATGCTGAAAAATGCTCAATGATTTTAAATGGAATGGAATACATTTACATGCTCAAAGAAAATAAAATTGTCAGCTCTTCCTGCTTATACTGACATTCAATGCATACAGTATTACTAATTAGTACTGCTGAGAATACAAATAATTCTAAAATTCAAAACCATTTACTTAGCAGCTATTAAGATCGTTTCAGATCCTCATAAAGCTATGACAAGTAAACAAAGTTCATAAAGCTATGATGAGTGAACAAAGTTTATCAGATTTTCAGGATTAAAAAAAAAAAACCTATCTAAATAAAATACCATCTTAAAAAAAAAACGCACTGCTTAATTTTCACTGATATTATAATTATTGCCTACCAGTAAAATACCAAGAGAAAATTTAAAGTACTATCTGAACTGAGATAAAAAGACAAACAATGAGATTGTTTACATCCTTATTTATAAAGATTGAAGAGATTTCGTATCAGTCGATGTTGTAGATGTAGAAGTGACTTTGTTTTTCCCAAACTGAGAGTCTACAGAATATTTGAGGAGTCATATCCAGTGTTTGGGTTATTTGGTAGTAATTGGTGAAAGGCCACCATTTTTTTTTATCATTTACTATGTACCAGGCATTGCTCTATGTACATTTTACTTACATGAGCTAATTCATTTACTTTTCACAACTCTGTAAGTTCATCTCTATAGAAGAAAAAACTGAAACATTACTTGCCCAGTGACACAGAAAGCTAAGTGGAAAAATGGGATTTGAACTCAGGCATTCTGTCTCTAAAACCTGGACCTTAGGGATCCCTGGGTGGCGCAGCGGTTTGGCGCCTGCCTTTGGCCCAGGGCGCGATCCTGGAGACCCGGGATCGAATCCCACATCGGGCTCCCGGTGCATGGAGCCTGCTTCTCCCTCTGCCTGTGTCTCTGCCTCTCTCTCTCTCTCTGTGACTATCATAAATAATAAAATAAAAAAATAAAAAATAAATAAATAAAAATAAATAAATAAATAAAACCTGGACCTTAAATGACTACTGTATCACACTGCCTCTCTCGTGATAAGTAATATAGCCCCATCCTCACGGCCTAAGCTGGCAGCTAGAGAAAAAGATTAAAAGGGTACAACTCTCCCTTTATACAGAATTTTAGAAGTATCACACATTTCAGCTTTTCTATCACTGACCAGGTAATTTTTCACTAACTGCAAGAAAACTTCAAAAATTTAGTCTTTCATCAAGGAAATACTGCCCACTAAATAAGTGGGTTAGGTTGCCTACTTAAATACTGCCCACTAAATATCTAGGTTTTGTTAATTTGAGGAAAACAGAGAATATGCCACAGTAGGCCATAGACAACAGAGTTAGATGAAGACAGGAGATGTGAATGCAAACTTTCATTTCTCTAATCTCAAGCTACAAAATGTTGAAAATGAAATGTTTTTGATATTATTACTTACCTGAGAGAGAAGAAATGGAAAAAGAGAAGGATCTTTAGACTCTAACTATAAGAACAACCTAATGGTTATCAGAGGGGAGGAGGATGGGGAATGGGTTAAATAGGTGATGGGGATTAAGGAGTGCACTTGTGGCGATAAGCGCTGGGTGTTTTATGGAAGTGTGGAATCACTAAATTCTACACCTAAAACAATTATTACACTGTATGTTAACTAACTGGAGTTAAAAACTTTAGAGAAAAAAAAGAAAAAGAGGACTTTTAACTCTACTTCTTAGACTATTTCTTACTCTGCCCCATATGATTACCTAAAAAAAAAAAAAAAAGGTCCATTTGAGAAATTAAAGTGCGAATTGAACTAATTGGGCTCAAAGTTGCAAAACCATTTCACTACACAAAGCTATAAAACCAATATGTCTAACAAACAGAAAACACCAAGATAGAGATCGTGTAAAACCAAACAAAGAAACAAAATCATACTATCACTCTTCTTATTTAAGAGTTAAGTTACTTCAAGGTCCACAAACTCAGCCTAAACTACTCTCCATACCCACTCTATTACTTGGTAAACCTCTTCATATTCATAAAGCATATTTAATCTTCCTGGTTCTCCTTCCTCGCTCTTTTAAGGATTTTACTACAGTCACCTGGAAATCACAAGACTAATCATGATGAGGGAAGGTGGGGGATGGGATTGGTTACATGGGTGATTGGGATTAAGGAGTGCACTTGTGGTGATGAGCACCAGGTGCTGTATGTAGGCATGGAACCACTAACTTATACACCTAAACTAATAATATTACATTATATGTTAATTAACTGGAATTTAAATTTTAAAAAAATTTTAAAAGACTAATCATAAAGAAATTACAAAGTTTAAGAAAAAATCTTAGAAGGGATCCCTGGGTGGTGCAGCAGTTTGGCGCCTGCCTTTGGCCCAGAGCGCGATCCTGGAGACCCGGAATCAAATCCCACATCGGGCTCCCGGTGCATGGAGCCTGCTTCTCCCTCTGCCTGTGTCTCTGCCTCTCTCTCTCTCTCTCTCTCTGACTATAATAAATAAATAAATAAATAAATAAATAAATAAATAAATAAATAATCTTAGAAAATAATTCCCTGGAACCTCGGTGCATGGAGCCTGCTTCTCCCTCTGCCTGTGTCTCTGCCTCTCTCTCTCTCTCTCTCTCTCTCTCTCTCTCTCTCTGTGTGTGTGTGTGACTATAATAAATAAATAAATAAATAAATAAATAAATAATCTTAGAAAATAATTCCCTGGAACCTCAAATATTCTCACTTTACTGGAAAAAAAAACTATGTCAACTAGTATTCATTCACATCATCTTCTTGTCTCAAGGAAAGTGCATCTCTAAGACCTTAAACATTAGGTGATATATTTCAGAGTCTTTCTTTACCACAAGCATGATACAGAAGTACCTGTGATGGGTGATGGTGATAGGACCAAATTAAAACCTTTAGAAGCCCTACGTACAGAAAATGTAATGGTATAAGCCTCTACCCCACCCTACTAAATACTACACAACTAAGACTAAATTAATCCAAAAAAATTTTCTTTTCAGATTACTACTTCAAAAAAAATTTTTTTTTAGATTTAATTTATTCATGAGAGACACAGAAAGAGAGGCAGAGACACAGGCAGAGGGAGAAGCAAGCTCCATGCAGGGAGCCCGACATGGGACTGGATCACAGGTCTCCAGGATCATGCCCTGGGCTGAAGGTGGCGCTAAACCGCTGGGCCACCTGGGCTGCCCTCAAAAAATTTTTTAATTATTAAGTGCTTTCAATCTTTTTTCAAATTCTTTTTCCTCTGCTTTGCTGGTACCCAAAAGCCTTGGTTGGGTATGGCTTTTGGGTAATCAGCACTAATTAGTAGTAAGAAATAGAAGTAAAGGGGCACCTGCGTGGCTCAGTGCTTGAGCGCCTGCTTTTGGATCAGGTGGTGATCCCGGGGTCCTGGGATGGAGTCCCACATCACACTCCCTGCAGGGAGCCTGCTTCTCCCTCTGTCTATGTCTCTGCCTCTCTCCCTGTATCTCTAATGAATAAATAAATAAAATCTTTAAAAAAGAAACAAACAAACAAACAAGCAGAGGTAAAAGCAGTTGCAACTTGAAGAGGTCTACTCTGTGTCAAGGATTTTACATGCATTATTGATAATTCTTACCAGTCCACAAAAGGGTTATACTATCAACCCTCTTTTGCTGATGAAGAAATGGCTCAAAGAAGCTAGATAAGATGCCCAAGGTCACGCATGCAGTAAATAGAAGAGTATCTGGAATATGCCTTTCTATCTCCCAAGACTGATCCATTAGACATACTGCCTTATAGGGCATTTCTTTAGAACCTGCTCCTGAACAAAATTTCATTTCAGAGAAACACTGAAAAATGATTTTTTAAATGCACCATTTGATAGTACTCAAATTTTCCATGGAACTTAATCACCGATAATTCTAGCTAATGGCTGTAAATACACAGCCAACAATGCTGCATTGCACAACTCCAAAGAACCTTTTTTTTTTTTTTTTTTTAGTGTGAATGGTGTCCTCTGAATTGTGCAATATACCAGCTATAACCCAAATGCTTATCAAAAGCCTAGGCCGTTCATTGTTCTGTTTTCAAAAAAAAAAAAAAAAAACTGCAATCATTTTTTAAAAAGCAGGTAAGTACTCTGAGAATGTTAAAGAAAGGTATTTTAATGCACATGAAAATATACCCAGCATCATTAGCCATTAGGAGTGTATAATTTAAAACCATAGGGATATACACCTACTTAAGGAGCTAAAATCAGAACAAAAAAGCAAAACAAAACCAAAAAACCTGACAATATCAAGTGCTAACAAGGATGTAGAGCAACTGGAATTCTCATATATTGTTGGTGGGAATGCAAAATGGTACAGCCACTTTGAAAAAGAGTTTTGTAGTTACCTACAAAATCAAACATACACTTACTGTATGATTGCTAAGTATCTACCCAAGTGAAATGAAAATTTATGTTCATACAAAAAGCTATTCTCAAATGTTTATAGAAGTTTTATTCATAGTTGCCAAAAATTAGAAATAACCCAAATGTTTCTCAATAGATGAATAAACAAACTGGTCCATCCTATGGATTACTACTTAGCAATGAAAAGGAATAAACTATTGATAGTCATGACAACATGAATGAATTTCAAAGGCATTTTCTAAGTGAAAGAGGCTGACCCAAAAGTCTACACAACTATGATACCATTTATATGATATTCTGATAAAAGCAAAACAACAGCCGTGGAGAACAACAGGTCAGTGTTTGCCATGGGGTTAGAGATGAGAGGAAGAGGCTAATTACAAAGGGGCAACACGAGCTCTATGTCTTGAATTAACGGTGGTGTATATACATTCTATGCATTTGTCAAAACAAACAATAGTATATAACAAAGTATGTATTTGATTGCATATAAATTTAAAAATTAAAAGAAAATTTAATTCATAAAAAATAAAGGAAATATGCCAAATGAAAAAAATGAAAGAATAAAATGTTTTAAATTATTAGTTCTAGAAATCTTCTAGATTATCTTCTGGAGAGAATATAGCTGCCTCTAGTAAGCCACAGAGATAAAATATAAAATGCTCAAGGCAAGGCCTACCACATTCTCAACTGATACTAGTTCCCTTCCCTTTATTCATTTCTCTGGCCTGTGTACACATTTCTCTTTCCCTGTGACGACTTTTCTTTCCTCCTCCTCCTCTGCAATGACTATAGATTGCTTTTGCATACTTCACATTCCTTCTCCCATTTCTCTAGTTAATAGTATTCCCATCCTTTGGGGAATTGACATTCCCCCATTTTATGTGGTTCTGATGATAATCCAATGACAGTTCCCCATAATGATTAGCTCAAGGATGGGCCCCATCAGTGAGGCCTTCCTTCAGAAAGTTCTGTTCTTCTGTAAGCTTTCAGCGATGAGGCTGTGCATCTCTGCCATAAAAGACTTCTAATATAAGCAGACAATAAGACTACCATACAGAAAAAAGTAAAGTCAAGAAATGGAGAGTATCCTGGAGACATCATTTAAATTCCTGGATCTATTTGGTCTTAAGACTGTTCCACCTCTGCTCTTCCCATTTACAAAGACAAGAAGTCATCTTTTTCAGCCAATTTAGAACTGTTGGTTTTCATGCTTCCCATTTTAAAAGCACAAAACATTTTTTCTCTCTAAAGGAGCAAAAACAGTAAATTATCTCTTCATTTGCTGTGGCCTTTAGTTAACTTATTTCCAATATTAGCGGCTATTAATATAGCCCTGCTGTAAGGCCAACACGCTGTATAAAGAGATAGAAATAAAAGATAAAACCATATATAAGTAGACTGAAAACAGCTGTCCACTAGATTTACAATCCAAGTTCCTTAAAGACAGCTTGTAATGTAAATTATAAGATTTTAAGTCTTCAATGCAGGTAGTGCTCACTTTTCACCCCTTGACATTGTACCACTCTACTCATTCAAAACTAGGTAATAAGATGTGTTACTTTGTGTCACTCTGGTTTTACATTGTTTCTTCACAAATCTTCATCAATATCTGAAGAAAGACAATTGCATATGCCAATAGAAGAACACACACATGCAGTAAGGATTAAAGCAAAAGTCTTATGAGTTGACAACATATAATAAACTTCCAATAAGTCTTTCTTGCAGCTTGTCTGGCTGGAATGTCCCTTCCTTATTCTTTGATACCAAGCTTAAACATTACCTCCTTTCAATACAGCCTTCTCCACTTATCACACCCTAATAGTATTGCTGTCTCTGCCTCCTCTCTAACCATGATAATTACCAAATTACAATTATTTATGTTAGTGGTAATGAGAACCTTCTGTAATAAAAGTTTCTGTAGTAAAAAATGAAACAGAAAAGAGGAGATGAAATAGAGAAATACTGTAGTAACAATTTCCAGTGTAACTATGGAATAAATCTGATGGGAAATTCAAAGATGACTCATGGTTCAAGTTTGGGCAATGGGAGGAATAAGCCAATAATAAAGAAAGGAAAGTTAGAAAGAAGAATACATTTCAAGGGAAGAAAATGAAAGAAAATTCAAATTTGAGCATGCTGAGCTCAATGGCATGACAAGTGGAGCTCTCTAGCTGAAAACTGGAGTTTGGGCACTTACAGTATAGGAGTCATCTGACAAAGATGACTGAAAAAGGTACTCACTGAAGCCAAACACCAGGTACATTCCAAGGAAAAACATTTAGAGTAAGAAAAATGTATAAGGTAAATATTTAAGAAACAAGTTGACCTTGTGAATGAAGAGTGGCTAGAATATACAGGAGAGGTAGGAGAACTACAAAGCTATAAGGGAGGAAGAAAAAGGGTTCACAGTGTCAAGAATTAAAAGTGAAAAAAGTCCCTATTTGGAAATTTGGGTCACTGGTAACAACCGAGAGAATAGCTTTAGTGAAAAACAAGGTAGCAAAATTTAAACAATATACATGCTGCTTTTTCCTTTGGGCTGCTGAGTAATACGGAAAAAAAAGGGCGGGGGAGAGAAGGAAAAAAAATAAGAAAAGGAGTTTTACGGGTGTTTTTTTTTTTTTCTTTCTTTTTGGCCACTGAAGATGTTAGAGGAGATTCAAATAAAAATAATAATAAAGTTAACTAACAAACCCATATATTCTAAGGGATAGAAGGGATAAAAGAAGTAGCCATGATGGGATCCCTGGGTGGCGCAGTGGTTTGGCGCTTGCCTTTGGCCCAGGGCGCGATCCTGGAGACCCGGGATCGAGTCCCGCGTCAGGCTCCCGGTGCATGGAGCCTGCTTCTCCCTCTGCCTGTGTCTCTGCCTCTCTCTCTCTGTGTGTGACTATCATAAATAAATAAAAATTTAAAAAAAAAAAAAAATAAGACCTCAGGAGCAGTCAGAAGAAAATAACTTAAAAAAAAAAAAAAAAAAGAAGTAGCCATGAAATAGTCATGTAAGCCTAAAAGGACACATCCCTAAGACCAAATGTCAGAGAGGATGGGAAATTAAACAATTTAGAAATAAAGAAAAACAAAGCTGAAGAAGTTTCTGTTTGATGGTTTGTTTGTTTGTTTTTAAGATTTTATTTTTTTATTCTTGAGAGACAGAGAGACAGAGAGAGAGAGAGAGAGGCAGAGACACAGGCAGAGGGAGAAGCAGGCTCCATGCAGGGAGCCCGACGTGAGACTCCATCCCAGGTCTCCAAGATCACACCCTGGGCAGAAGGTGGCGCTAAACCGCTGAGCCACCGGGGATGCCCCTGTTTGATGGTTTTAATCTTCTTACTCTTTTCAGAAAAAAAAAAAACTAATTGAAAACAACCTACAATGTCTGGGAACAGTATACAGCAAACGGGGGCTAGGAAAGGAGTAGACAATGTCTGAAATAGCCCCTGCAGGAAGAAATTACAAAAGAAGTGGGCTCCGAGATGCCCACTTTATAATTAATTGTTCATCTCATTTTCACTTACCTAGTAGAAGGGCACAAATTCTTTAGCCTATTTGATTTGACTGTTATTCTTTTGCAAAGACAGCCTTCTATATCTGATTTGAGGTAATGATGTTCTTTCTGTAAGTCTTTTCCACTGTATACTACTGCATTTTTTTCTTTGCTATGTTACAAAACCTTTAATCATTTTTACTGCTTTAATGTGTTCTAGTCTTGCTCTGATGCTTTAATATCCAAGTAATATTCAAGAAATCCTTAACGTCTATTTTCTTAAAGTATGTAAGAGAACTATATAGAGAATTAGAATTCTAAACTTAAAAATGGCTGTATCTTTTGAGGGGCGCCTGGGTGGCACAGGTCATGATCTCAGAGTCATGGTATCAAGCCCCACAATGAGCCCCCCAGACTCACTGGGGAATCTGTTTCTCCCTCTCCCTTTGCCTCTCCCCCTGCTTATATGTTCTTTCTCTCAAATAAATAAAATCCTTTTTAAAAATGGCTATATCTTTTGACAGCTGCTCACTTACTATGTTTAAAATAAAAAATCCCTGGGAAAATATGGTCTTTAATATTTTGAAGCTTCAAAACTGATAGAAATCTCTTTTCCTTTACAGTGAAATCTTTCCAATTACATAATTCATATTTAGATACTTTATTTCAAATTTTGTGAGACATTTAAAAATAAATATGGTATGGCATATATTTAAAAGAATATGACTGCCATAAAATAGTCACCTTAGAAAGTTCTCACACTTATTCCTAGAATGTTGCCATTGCATAAAAAGCTATGAGATTCAACTTTTAGAACTTCCTAAAAGTCTTAACATAATCATTATATTATTGTCAAAGTGAAAAATCTTCACTGATTATAGGTTTCACATTTGGGGAAATTTCTAGTTCTCATAAAGTGGTTTACCTAAATTAAAAATACCACATGTGAACAAAAAATATGACTATAAAGCATGAAACAAATTCTCTTATGCTGCTATAATGACATCAACATTAAAATATATTTATGACTATATTCCCCTCCTTCACAATGTCTGATCTGTGGGTTACCACTCATACATTCTAATATGTTGGGTAAAAATAAAAATTAAATTATTTTTGGGCAGCCCCGGTGGCGCAGTGGTTTAGCGCCGCCTGCAGCCCAGGGTGTGATCCTGGAGACCCAAGATCGAGTCCCATGTCAGGCTCTCTGCATGGAGCCTGCTTCTCCCTCTGCCTGTGTCTCTGCCTCGCTCTCTTTCTGTGTCTCTATGAATGAATAAAAAATCTTTTAAAAAAATTAAATTATTTTATAGCCTACTTCTTACTATTATAGGTAATATAAGAAGTTCTGATGGTTTCTAAGAGTCAAATTATTGAATATTTAAAAGTAGTTACAGCACTCTCACTTTTAAGTTTAGCTAATTGTTATTCAATGCCCTATCTTTTTTTATACTGAAAATGCACCTTACCCCTTTGGCATAGTCCTGATGCCAGCCTACTCAGGCAGTTGTCTAGTCCTATTACAAATACATACATTTATGTATGCATAGCACTACTTTTTAATTCCGTATATATTTTTTCCTTAGTTTGTCACCTGAATGTTACCTGTCAGCTTTGCCTCTACATGAACCCTATACCTACAGAAGTCTTCCTAACAGTAGCTATACATTTTCTTTGGGTTTTTTTTGAAAAATGTTCCAGTCTCACCTGGCTGCCTTGAGCCCAATTTGGCTTAAACTTAGCTAAAATCTTTTCATACCATATTCTTCCAAAACAAAAAAATAACTAAAAAGTCTAATCTTTTCTTACATTCATAAGAGGCTTCAATCACTTTTAAAGCTCTATCTCTGAAAATTATTCAACTGTCTTTATTCTCATCAAAAATCATTAACTCAGCATTTAGGACTGTCCCTATTCTCAAACTTATACACACCAACTAAGAAACATTCAAGAAAAAGTTTAATCAGCCATCTTGTTTCTTCAAGACAGTCCCTTATTTGTTCATTGCTGACTCATGTATTTGACTATAAGCCTCGTTTTTGGGTGCTCGGGTGGCGCAGTTAATTACGCATCTGACTCTTGGTTTCAGCTCAGGTCGTGATCTCAGGTCATGAGAACAAACCCTGCATCGGGCCCTATGTCTGCTTAAGCCTCTCTCTCCCTCTCCCTCTACCCCCTCCCTTCCACGAGTTTGCAACGCCCCCTCGCAAATAAATAAATAAATCTTAAAAAAATAAATACTATGGTCTAGTAAGCCTCATTTTTTTATTCAAAAAATAACAACAAAGTGACTATATTTAAGGGAAAGAGTTAAGATACATTCTAGGAAAAGGTCAGTGAATATCTACCCAGCTGTAAAAACTATAAGAAAATAAAAATGATTCATATTATAGAAAAAGAGCAAAGGCCCAGGGGGAACAAGTGGCTTACCCAAGTTTATACACTTGGTAGCAAAGCTACCACTAGTATCCAATCTCCTGATTCCAGGTTTAAAGTTTCTCTACTTAAATCATTCATTCAAATGACTAAGCCAGGATTATAGTAAATGAAAGGAGCCAGACGCAAAAGAATACATACTGCATGATTCTCTTAGTGTCAGGCTTCTAGACATGGCAAAACTATAGAAACAAAAAGCAGATCATTGGTTGCCTAGGGCTGGGAGTGGGAGCACAGTTTGGGAAGATGGGCAAGACAGAGCTTTTTGGAGAATGAAAGTATTCTAAATTAAGCTGTGATCATTGTTGTACAACAATATACAAATTTATTAAAACTTAAGCTGTGTGGGTGCCTGAGTGGTGAGGTAAATTAAGAGTCTGACTCTTGGTTTTGGATCAGGACTTGATCTCAGGATCATGAGACTGAGCCCAATCAATGTCACACTCTACAGGAGTCTGCTTAATACTCTTTTTACCTCCACCCCTATCCCTCCCCACCACGTGCTCTCTCTAAATAAATAAATAAACAAGTCCTTAAAAAAAATAAAACTGAAGCTGCAAATTTTATGAGTTATAATTTATACTTCAATAAAGCTATTCAAAAAAATGATTAAGAAGGAACTCAGATTTTGGCTTTAAGTCCATAGAGCTCTTAGGAAATTATATGTCAAAAAGTATCACTAGAAGTGCCTGTGTGGTTCAGTCTGTTCAGCATCTGCCTTTGGCTCAGGTAAGGATCTCAGAGTCCTAGGTTCAAGCCCTACGTGGGTCTCCCTGATAAGTGGGGAGAGTCTGCTTCTCTCTCTCCCTCCACAGGTCTCCTCCCTCATGCTCGCTCTCTCAAATAAATAGATTTTTAAAAATCTTTAAAGAAAAAAAAAAGTATCACTAAAACACACACATACAAAATTCAAAATTTCAGATCCTTTTCCCTTCAGAATTTCCAAAAGTTAGGTACCTTATTTTCCAACCTTTCATTTCCCATAGATAAAGTAACAGGAAGTACACAAATATACACATAGGAAATGTGCATAACTCCGGTGAAAACACTTTAGTTATTGATCATTATTTCTTTTAGGTAGGATCTGCACTGCTCTAAGTAAGCCACTGCAGACAGTTTAGAATAGAGGGTGTGCTCCTTTATCTGTTACATGGTCTGATAAATTGCTCCAAAACAGGATTCTTTAGTGATTTCATTTTCATGACATCTTAGTGCCATTATAATTTAAACACTAATAGTCTCTTTATTAAGAGGAACCATTCTTGGTTGCATATTAGCAAGTTTCTGTAGTTAATTATTTGTGCATCCTTATTAGGTATACATCTCTTCAGCTTATTCAGCATTGACAGCCTATTCTTTGTTTACTTACAAATTAAAAATAAGTTGTATCTCTCTCATAACAGTTAATGCTTTACATCTATGAGAAACATCACTGTTTGAACCTTAAAAATAAACAGTTTTAATTAATGGAGGCCGAGATATCTGTAATTATGTCAGAGGAAGCAGTCAGGATTAGGATTACTTAGTAAACCTAATTTCCCATGCTGCTGAGGCTCAGTTTACCAACGCTAACGAAAGACCTTTCGGTCTCAAGAATTTCAATTACCACCTTCCTAAATACTAGAGTTTCACCAAACTTCCTAAAAGAGAAAGAAAAATCTGAAACTTATAAAAAGAAAATGAAATGTTTACCCTAGCTTAAGCTCTAATTTTAAAGAGTAGGTTTCTCAAAATTACAATCTTTTGACTTTTGGTAACTGAATGAATTAATGAATTCAAAGAATTCAAGACATGAAAATGTTGAAAGATTGTGAGAACACAACTCAACTGAATATCTCTCTCTTTCAGGCACAATTCTGTGTGTCAGAGAAACTGAATCAGCCAGATCCCAAATGGTTAAGGTCCTAATTATCAAACATACACTTTCTCCTTGTGACCTTTTCACAATAACTGGCTTAAACTTGCTAACAGTACTCCCAAGAATGGAGAATATTGCTGTTCATTTTAGTTTGTTAGCTTTCTTCAAGGAACAGCCACAGTATGGTTTCAGGGTTGATTTTTTTTTTTTTTTTTTACATTTTTATTATTGCAATGAGGCAAACAAAAAAGGTAAAATGATATTCTAAAAAACCGATTCCTTATAGATGTTAACTCTATAGATGAATACAGAAATAACAAAGGAGACATAAGAATGAATTCCAGGAAATTAGAAGAGGGGATGATGATATATTTAATATTAAGTAGAACAATAATGTGACTGATACAGCACGCTTAACAATGGATGAACCAACAACCCCATATTCCTTTTTACATGGAGTTACAAAATCATTTTTTAATAAACAATAATAAGCCCTACCCCAAATGAAGTTTTTCTAGCCTCTTGCCTACTGCCTCAGAGGAAAGGAAATCATTATAACAAACCTATTGTAACATAAACGTTAATGTTTTACTAGGAAATGTTCTAAGAACTCTAAGAAAAAAAAAAATCCTATAAGGATGGTCAACTATCACATTCCCTACCACTATTGGGAAAGTAAAGATGACAAACAGGTAAAAGAAGGAAATGGAAGGACAAAGAAAAACTGAAGAAATCTCTCTCACCTCCAAACAAAGCAGGCTCATCAACCAGTAAGATCCTCTGCCTCTCTCAACCTCCCTCCCTTCACTGACTGCCCCAAACATAGCTGAAGTCTGAAACAATGAATATTATATATAGAAGCTACATATTATATTTTTCCCACCTTTACCACCACCAATCAAGATATTATGGTCAATTATATTGTAAAAATGATTTTTTAAACTAGCTTATGGAATGACTTAAGTCATTTAATAACATTGCTGTGCTTTTATAGTTTGATGCTTTGTAAATATTGTTTTTACCACAGGTAAATTTATTCTGGTTCTAGGTATTAATGGAATTTCGTATCTCATATAAGGGATATAATCCAGCCACAAAATTATTAAAAATTTGAAACTCATTCATGGTTCATTAACAGTCAAGTGAATAAAAGATGTACAAAAACACAAAACAGATTCATTTTAGTCATGTTAACAGTAAATCAAATAGAAGAATCTCCCATTTTTATGTCACTTTTATTCATGTATAATCAGAAAGTTACAGCAATTAAAGTTGATATCCTGTAGTATTTCTCATAACAGATTCTAAAATAAACAGTTTAATTTCTCATTTACATCTATGACTAATATCAACACTTAATTACTTATTTTTATAATGTGAACTTTTTTACATTAACCAGTCATCAAGACCATGACAAGTAGAACCGTTAAATCCAATCATAACATCAGTATGTTGTTATATTTATTCATTTTGTCCCACTGTTAAATGTGAAAAACTCAAGTTCTAAGATACAACAGAAATTGGGAGCATTTCAATAACGATCTTTAAAGTTTTATTTCAGTGCTCCAAGAAAGAGGTTATACTAGAGAGCCGAGACAAAATAATAGCAAAAGCAAATCTGAACCACGTCAGTACTAGCCTTATATTGGTGAAAGCTGTCAATTTAAAAAAACAAAAAAACAAAAAAAACTTAAAACATATTTCCTCTTCACATGTCATTTTCTGACAACCAAAAAAAAAAAACTATCACAAAAAGATATTTTTAAAAAGTAATAGGTGAGCAAGCTATTAGGTTTTAGTAAATAAAGTCTTTTTTAAAGAAAACTTGTGTGAAATTAACCATATGGCGCTGCTTTCTGTAACAAATATAAGTAACTCATATTGAAATACACAGCATATCCCACAGACCTTATATGTTCTTCTTCCATTAAAAGGAAAATGTACAGTACCATATAAAGTTTATATAGCTTATATGTTTAGAATATTGTAAAGATTGATAATAAATTCATTTATGTAATCAAGGAAGAAAAACCTATGTCAGGTATGTGATATTGTTCATTTTATTGATCTCTAATTATTCCAAAGAGAAAATTGTGGGATATGGAGGGAGGTTGAAGAAGAGGAGATGTAGCCTGGAGAGTAGAATGTAGAGAGAAAACACGGTTGAAACATTGAGACTAATCTCTAAAAAAATGTACCTTAAATGCATACAAATCCCCTATGACAGTCTTCTGTTGGGAATTTTTTAATGATTTTTAAAAATGGATTACAAATATCTTTTACTTTTAAATATGTTTGTCTCATTATAGCAAACTACAATTTAATAACAATTCCAACTGCCAAAAAGAAACCATGTAGTAAATGGTATGGAAATAAGCCACAGACTCATTAAGAAGAGAACCAAAGAAAATCTTGTACTGGTCCTCTAAATGCTACAGCTACTACACTACTGTTGACTATAGAAGCCTGGAAGTTGGTATCTCATCTGAAGAGTAACAACAGGACTAGTATTGATACAGAGTATAAAAGTACTATAATAGGAATACTTTTAGTTTCAGAACTGTTTAGAATCTTAATTGCATTTTGTTTTTTAAGTAGGCTCCATGCCCAACATGGGCCTGGAACTCACGACCTTGAGATAAAGAGTCACATGCTCTACCAACTGAGCCAGGCACGTGCCCTGGTTGTGTTTTATTTTTAAGTTACAAAAATTTACATTTTTTAGGGACCCCTGGGTGGCTCAGCAGCTGAGCATCTGCCTTTGGCTTGGGGCGTGATCCTGCAGTCCTGGAATCGAGTCCCACATTGGGCTCCCTGCATGAAGTCTGCTTCTCCCTCTGCCTACATCTCTGCCTCTCTCTTGTGTCTCTCATGACTAAACAAAGTCTTTTTAAAAATCAGATTTTTTTATTCACTCTTTATATTCATAAAATGGGAACTCTTTCGTAAATGTTCCATAATATAAAATGGGTGTATTTGCCATTTAATTAAAACAAGAGATTTAGTAATGCAGTTTATAGTAAATCAAAAATAGCCATTTAAGAAATTGAAAGAGATACATAAAAATATACTGGCATATCTTATAAAACATTAATTTATAGCATAAAACCCTTAAAAATGGTAAACACTTCACTATTCTAGATCTCAAAGGTATTGCCGTTCATTTCAAAGAATTTATTTTTTATTTATCAGTACTGAGATTCTGACATAATTGACAGCAACAGAGAACAAATAGCCCATTATCTTCAGAAAACAAAATATGATTTTAATATATACATTATCAATTTCTAGCCTTGAATTTGAAGCATATGTGAACTAAGAGAGGTAAATTTGCATTCCTAACTGATTACAGTTAAGAAATCTAACTAAAGTGCCATAAACCAAAAAAAAACGATTGCTCTATATTCAAAGGCCCAAGTTCAATTTAGTAAACAGGCTAGACTCACTACATTATATTACAGGAGACAGAGGTTAAGAAGTGACCTTGGGATCCTGCTTTCCAGATGTCTGAAGGGTCCATTTCTTAATGAAAGAATCTCTACTCTTGATAAATATTAAGCTTACTATCCATTCAGTATCTTTGCCCACATAAGACTCTACTTGATTTTTAAAATTTTAGGACTGTAGATATTATAAAGAAAAAATTTAAGAACATACAACATGCACAAAGGATTAAGACATACTTTCCTTCTGATTGCAATGTACAAGAAGGTTAAGAAACTACTATCATACACTCTACATTATGGGGTATATCGTCTAAGATTTTAAATGGGAAATTCAGTAAGCCTTAAGCAAACAGTTTCCATTATTTCAGATCATGAATAGATTTTTTAACTAATTCACAATACACAACATATATATGTATATAAATATTCCACAAATATCTATGTACAAATATATGCCCATTTCAATTCCCTTACTCTTTTAATTAAAAATTTATGTTCCTTCCAGTCATAAAAATCTGGGTTTGGGCATTTTAAAAGTTCAAATGCATAGTAAGCTATGCTTTGCTTTGGCACTAGCTCCCCCTCCAGACCAACCTACTAATATAACTACACTTAAAAAAATAAACAACAACACAAGTTTTTCCAAGCCACTAGCAAATTTCAAAATTTACCACTTTTAAGGACATTCCAGTACCTTAAAATAACTAATTAAAATTGAAACCAAACACTGCATAATTTAGTCAGAATTATTGTTTTTCTTTTTCAATTCCATCCATCTCAAATAGGACTGACTTGTAGGAAAACAACCTCAAGTGACTCTAAATTTAAGAACATCCTAAAGAATCTATACAGCGCTACATTTTATGGAAATTACTTTGAATCACTATTGTAATGAACCACAGTATACTCCTGTTAACTCACTACTTGATCAAAGACACACTTTTGCATGTTTTTTACAATGTACACAAGTTTCATTCCAGCTGTTCAGCTATTCGATTCAAATACAATTCTCAATTTATAAAAGCAGCAAGAGGAAAATCCATGCCTCCAAACCACCCTTCAATGTTCCTTATAGCCTATTCATTTCCAACTCCCTACATTTCTGCATACTAAACCATAAATTCACAAATCCAAATGTTTGAATGCCCACCTTATCCCTACGGCTGTAATATTTATAAATCAAGTAATTACGACTTTCTACACACATTTTACGATGTATTTCACAAGGCTGGCAACGTGCAAGGCCTTACCATTTGGCATGGGATTTTAGGTCATTTTTTACGTTATTTTAAAGAAGGGAAAACACAACTTGCTCCATTATTTCAAGACAGCGCTGTTATGCCTGATTTCTCTCCTGAAATGTTTTCTATATGATACACCTTTTAAAAGAACTATGTATGGGCAGCCCGGGTGGCTCAGCCGCCTTCACCCCAGGGCGTGATCCCGGAGTCCCAGATCGGGATCGAGTCTCACATGGGGCTCCCTGCGTGGAGTCTCAGGGATGGGGCTCCCTGCGTGGAGCCTGCTCCTCCCTCTGCCTGTGTCTCTGTATCTCTCATGAATAAATAAATAAAACCTTAAAAAAAAAAATAAAAGAACTATGTATAAAAACATGAAATTTAAATTTAACAAAATAAACATACACTTACCCACCCCCTTCCCCAGGAGTAACGAGAAGGGGAGGGGGGAAAAAAAAAACTATAATGAAACCTTGCCTGCAGCTTCTGAAGAGAGCCAAGTCAAAGTTCAGTCAGTTCCCCCGTGATGAGCTTAATTCTAAACTGAGAGAAAACTTTTGTTGAAATTTGTTCTCTGTTACCTGGAAGTTTGGGATGTGATCTACTGGCGGTTCTGCCTTTCCTAGGTTCACCTTCTAGAGTTGGCTCAAGTCCACCGTGAATCAGTCCACACTCGGTTAGAAGCGACACCACCTCTCTCCGCCCGCCGTTCTCCAAGGCCTCAGCCCAAAGGCTAACGGGCGGACAGGCTCAAGGCGGAAAGCTCGCCAGGGGCCAACCCTCACCGAGGCACCGCCTGCCGTCTGACTTGAGGCCGACACGCTGCGTCTCTGGCGTTCGGTGCGGTTTGAGGATCGCGATCCCCACAGTAAAAGAACAGGTGCTGCCCCCGGCAACGGCCCACTCGCTCTCGCAGGGCGAATCTCCCTTCACTAATGAGCAAGGACTCATTTCACCTTCCCAAATAAGTTTAGATACTCAAAAGCCGCCAGCTCACCGTTTCCACATCAGTGGCGGGGCGGGGGGCGGGGGGGGCGGGGGGCACAGCGGGTAGTGCAGCGGCACACACGCCTTCAACTGCCCAGGCGCTGGCCGCTCGCCGGGAGCGGGTCATGGTACCGTCCACTCCCGATGCCTGGCCCGAGAGCCCCTCGCAGAAGCCCGCAACGCACGAGCATCCTCCTGCCCACAGTCCGCGACTACAGACACCGAGCTGCAGGCGAAGGGGCAGGTAGGCGGAGGGCAGGAAAGAGGGACACCTCCCACCCCCGCCCCCATCCCTCTCCTCACCGAGGCTTCGGCCCCTGCCCGAAGCAGGGATGCGCGAGGCCGAGGACGGCCGCGGCGGCAGGCGCCCCTCACCCCCAGCCCGCGCCCCCGGGCCGCGCCGGGGCGTCCCGGGGGGGCTCCCTCCCCACTTTTCCCGGAGCCCCCGGGCAAGCGGCAGCAGTTGCAGCAACAGGCCCGGGGAACGCCTGGGGGAGAAGAGCGGCGACAGCCCCGGTCACATCCCCGCGCTGGCCCAGCCCCAGACCCCGAGGCGCGCGGGGCCCGGCTCCCAAACGCCCCCTTACCCGAGGCGGGAGCAGAGGCGGTCTCCGCCGTCCCCAGTGGCCGCCGCCGCCGCCGCCGCCGCCGCCACAGCGCTCCGCCGCAGCTGCCCCGGTGGGGAGTGGGAGGGGTGGCTGGGTGGAGGATGCTACTCCCGGCTGAAGGGAGAGGAAGAAACGGAAACAGGAACCGCCGCCGCCGCCGCCGCCGCCGCCGCCGCTTAACGGAGCCTTCGGCGCCACTGACTGAGCGAGAGCGCGAGGCGGCGCGAGCGGGGCAGTCGCTGACAGCGCGAGACCGAGCGCGAGACGGGTCCCGGGCGCGCGACCCCGAGCAGCGCCGGCCCCATTCCGCGAGCAGAGGAAGGGGACCAGTCAGCCGGGGGCTGGGAGAGGGCGACGCGGGGCGGGGGCCTGCAGCTCAGGGAGCCCGGCCACTCGGGTCGGCCGGAGATACCGCGCGCACGCGCCGGAGCGGCTCTGACACGGAGCGCAGGCGGGGAAGCCTCGGCCAGCGCGAGCGTGCGCGCGCGGACAGGGGCGCGCGCCCCTCGGCGTTACAGGCTGCTGGGAGAGGGCGCGCATGCGCCGGCCGCGGCCACCTACGGCGACCCTGGCATGTGCGGCGGCTTTCCCCCGCCCCCTTCTCGCAGCGCCCGCCGAGAGCGTAGCTGCAGCATCCGCTGCCAGGCAGAGCCGCGGGCCGCTGGGGGACCGGGAGACTTGCAGCAGGACACCAGCTGCGCTTGGGCGCCTGCTTCCTCCACGAGCGTAGGCCGCCCTCTACCGCCAGCAGGCCGACGAGCCCAGCTCCCGAGCCCGGGAGCGCCATCTCCAGGGAATGTCGTACTCCCGGCAGCCGGGGAACTGACTGGCCCGAGCCAGTTCATCCCGCGGCCCTAAGGAGCACTGGTACTGCAGATTTGAAGCAGGCTCCCGGCTGCTGTTTAGCGGTGACTGCCGCTGCTCAGCCCCTGCAGCCTAGATCTTGGCCGTCGGGCTGCAACTTGCAGCGTGGACCACAGAATGTCATCGCACCCACATGCAACCAGAGAAGCCCCGTTTTATCTTGTGAGAGCGGTTTCCACCTTTGCCCCGACAGAAAGACCTCCCACAAGGGCCTGAGTTTGATGCTTAGCCTCTCCGCCCCCACCCCCCGACCCGCGGCTGCGACAGCCCCTTCGAGGCGGAAGTTTATTCAGTACGGGGGGGGGGAGAACTTTGGGGGTGCAGGAGAGGGGCTCCCTAGGATGCTTCCTACCCGCTCGCACTCGGGAAATTCCTGGCGCCCGCGATGCAGAGCAGTGGGCCGAAGAGCTAGCTCCGACCGGCACAAACAGCGAGCTGAGCCGGAGGACCTAAGCGCGCCGCCCTGGCACACAAAGTAGTCGCGGGCCGAGGGAGGGGGTGCTACGGCGGCCAATCAGAGACGAGAGCCGTGTGAGTGGAGTGCGAGCCGACCAATCAGAAGGCCGGAGGATGAGCTTCCCGTACCCAACTCTTCCCTGTAGCCTCGGGACCCAGATCCCAAGCCTGGGGCGCAGCACCGCGGAAAGCAAGACGGTGCTCTACGGTCAGAAAAAATTATTCCTCTAGACTTAAGTATTTTTAAGTATGTGCATTGGTACTTATCGCAGAGCAAACAGCGGCGGCGTCTTAGATGCTGAGTATGAAAAGGATCACTGAAAAGAGATTTACAAGGCACTGGCCTGCCAAGACTGCAATCTGCCTAATAACATTCATAAATTTACAGTATTTATGGAGATCTTTTTATACGCCAAGAACTGTATTAACAGAAAAACAAATAAGATAACTGCTGACTCAAAGAAGAAAAAAAGCTCCCTGTCCTCAAGGAGCTCAGGCGCTTCTTATGTTTGCTGGACCTTGTGACTCTGGTGTTTATTGTCAGTCCTCTAAAGAAAAACTCTCAGTGAAGTAGTTTACAGTCATTTTCATGACTGTTATCTCCCTGTAAGAGGAGAAAAATTTAGGGAAAAGTAGAGTGACCTGTCTAAAGTCACACAAAAAAAAAGATACTGACAGAGCCAGAATTATGTTCTAGGTCAGAAAGCTTGATTATCATCATTCAATATGATTTATTGAATGCATGGCTGCCCTCCTCCACTAAAGAGAGTCCTGTACTAAGCTTACAAACAAAAGAATTCTATAGGGGCCACAAGCTTTGGTTGTTGGAAATGAATGGAAATTTTAGGTTTATGCCATCATGAGATGGAGTAAAGGCTAACATCTTATCAGTCATACTCTAGGTCATTTTTAGAAATCAGGGGTGAGATGGATATTTACTTTTCAGTTTAAACAGCAGTTTAAAAAGTACTTTAGCAAGCATATGTAACTTTAAAGCTTGCCTTATATAATACTTTAAGATCTCCAATTTCAAAGCTTTACTTTACATTTGCCTCAAAACATCAGGTTTTCCATCTGGCCTTCATTTTTCCTTTCCAAAAATGTAGGAATTAAAATACATTATCTTCTCAGGGGCACCTGGCTGGCTCAGTTGGTAGAGTGTGTGACTCTTTATCTCAGGGTTGTGAGTTTGAGCCCCAAGTTGGGTGCAGAGATTACTTAAAATCTTTTTTAAAAACTAAATAAAATACATATCTTCTCTACTTCTTTCAGCCTTAAAAAAAAAGATCTGTCCTAGGAGTGTTTGTCTAAGAATTAGGGCATTTTGATAGGAGGGTATATTACATATTAAAATATCAAATTACTTGGGTGTCTCTAGAATACACTCAGAAATTAGTTCTCTAATGACTCTGATTGTGCTCTGTTGAGTCAACGCACTTGTTGGCCTGTGACAGAACACTGTTATCAAAGCCCTTTCCAGGATATGCCCAGGATTTAGCTGCCACCTCAGAACTGGAAGTTTCAGTTATACAACTGTCTTTTTAGGAGCAAATCTTTACACACTGAGTTCCAGATCAATAATGAATTTCAAAAAAATTCACAATAGTTAACAGCTTTTAAAAAACACATTTCTTTAACTCTCTCCAGAGAGGAATATTACTAAGACTCTGCCTTTCCCTTGCTAGGCTAAGTTTCTGAAAAGAAAAATATCTCCAAAAGGTTCTAAATGTTACTAGTCACCGGAAGACATCTCTGTCAAAAGATGTTTTTTCTCCACAAGCTTCAGCTTCCCCACCACCACCACCCACTGCTGTTCCTGGGGCCCACTCTTTCTCTCTTCTCACCCCAGCTGCCTGCCTCTGTCTCTCTCATCACTCCTAGTTTCTGATATTTGCTCAAGCAAGTAGAAGTGACCCACCACTTCCTCCACCCTTCCCTCACCAACTAGGTTTTAGACTCATCTTTATTTATCTAAAAATTTACAGATAAGTTCTGTTTAGCAAGAGATTGTACAGAACAATCTTTATGTTCTGTATAGAACTAATAGAACCTTGTCAGTACATTATATTCTTTTATACAACCTGTGTCAAATTCTTAGTCATCAACCCGAGTTATGGGGTCTTGTGGGTGGGGCAAGGAGGAGTCAACCATTAGACAATGGAAAAGATGAAAATGAAAGTTAGGGGATCCCTGGGTGGCTCAGCGGTTTAGCGCCTGCCTTTGGCCCAGGGCGCGATCCTGGAGTCCCAGGATTGAGTCCTGCGGCAGGCTCCCGGCGTGGAGCCTGCTTCTCCCTCCTCCTGTGTCTCTGCCTCTCTCTCTTTCTCTCTCTGTCTATCATAAATAAATAAATAAATCTTTAAGAAAAAAAAAAGAAAGTTAAAGTGAATACACAAGTAGCCATTTTATTGAGAGATTAGCTAGATCAAAGGTAATGAACTTGAATATTATCACATTTCCAAAGTTGAGAACATTCATGCAGGAACTAATTTGAAGTTTACTACTACTATTTTATTAATGACTATAATAAAAATAATGCCTAAGTGTAATACTGCTGAGTGTCTACTGAGTGTCAGGGGCCATAATAAACTCTTACCTCCATCATTTAATTGTAAAAGCAACTATTTGAGTTGGATCCTGTTATTTTAAGGGGATCTATGAGGTCACAAAGAGGAGGTAAAGAGGCTTTCAAAAGCAGCTTCTTACCAAATAGTTTATAGAAATGTTTCCATTTCTAGAAATGTGGATCAACTGAATGTCAGGCCTGGAAACTTTCTTAATAATTTTTAATTATCCTTATTTTCTAAGTTTGCTTTAGGTACATTTACTTAGAGGATTCCATCTTCCAAGAAATGATTCAAAAGACAACACTGTTACTGCTACATGCAAAAAGATGTGACCTTGAGACCATCATTTTACCGATTTGGCCCTTAGTTTTCTTATCTGTGAAATAAAGGTGGTGGCCTAGAAAAATTTTAGTTGTTTGCCAGTTCCAAAACTATAAATCTAGCCAGCTCGACATACCATTGCCAAAAGACACAACAATTAAATATGGAGAAACAGTCTATACTTTGAAATCCAGTACATGTTTTTAAGTCACTTTTGAGCCAACTCTTTAAGTAGAAATTCAGTCTACACCTACACAGAGCCAATATTTCCAATCAGAAGAGTGAATGAAGGGATTGATTTAAAGACTTGTGAAATGAGCCAAACTATCCCTTTCTATGACTTGCCACCATAGCTGAAATCTTCTTCATTGGAATAAAGCATCATATAGTTCACACTGCTGACATCCACTCCTATTCCTTCCTCATTAATAGAGTTCTGTGTGTGTGTGTGTGTGTGTGTGTGGTGTGGTGTGTGTGTGTGTGTGTGTGTGTGTGTGTGTTTTAGGTAACCATCCAACCTCCAGCTATAGAAGAACAATTCAATTAGCCTAAGTCTACAAGTAAATTAATTTCCTAGTATGGTAGAGACTTGCTTACCCTCTCTTTCCTTGCATATAAAGAGATTTTCATTCATACATCCCTGCTACTCAACCCAGACTTGCAGTTGAGCTAAACCATGTGACTAGTTATAGTCACCAGTCTACAGTGGGTTGCAAGTAGATGTGTAACATCCAGGTAAAAAATTTAATTGCAAGTACAAGTTCTTACAGTGTTTACTCTTCCCCAGTCTCAAAACCAATATTACTGAAGATGCTAGAGCCTTTGTCAGCCTAAATCCCTAAAAGAGGAAAATGTGGAACACTCCACCTCCCACCCTCATGAGGTCAGGATGGATATATGAATAAAAAACACACCTTTAAAAAAAAAAAAAACACACCTTTATTGTTTAAGCCACTGAGATTTGGGGTTGTTTTTTACTGCAGTATGACTTGGTATGTAAGTTATGCTAGGTCTATTCTAGACTATTCTAATTCTAATTTAGGTATATTCTAATATACTGGATAACCATTATTGTCCTAGGGTGGCCCAATCATACCGAAGGGAAGGATTTTTTAGTCCATGCTTAGGGGAGAGGATTCTCTCTTTTCTCTCAGATACAAATGATAACAGAGATGATCACTGGCAGCATCTAACAACCACAAGAGGAATTAACCTTACAATGAAGTCAACACACTGAAGATGGCAAACAAAGAGAAAAACCTTTGAAAATATGTTTGAGCTGGTGGTTATATGACTCCTGAAGGCTACTCTTCTCTGGACTTATACTGCAAAATAATAATTCTGGGTTTTTTCTCCATAACACCATAAGCAGAAATTACAACTTGTATATCTTTAATTTCATCACAGTTCCTACACAGATTTAGCTCTAGAAGAACTCAAAAATATTGGGTGAATTAAAATTTTTAAAAATATAATAGCTCATACTCTTGCCTTTAGAAATAAAATATTGCCTGAATTAACAAGGGGGAAAAAGTAATTTAATACAACCCAATCTTTTTACAGATAAAGAGATTAAAACCCAGATACATTATAAGATTTATCAAGTTCACATAGCTTTGTTATGGCAGAACTAAGAGGAAAAAAACAGCTAATAATTGCCTCGCCAAAAATGACCATAGTTTCCAACCAAAAATAGGGAAGCAATGAGACAGTATATTACTGTGGTAGTTAAAAACTTTGAAGTTAAGACAAATGTAGCATACTTACTAGCTATATGTTCTTGGACAAGTTACTTAACCTCCCTGAGCTCGGTTTTCCATCTGTTAAAGAGGATAATAATCTCTAGCTTATAGGGTTATGAGGAATAAATGACTCAAAATGTAAAAAGCACTCAGCACAATGCCTGACACATAATAAACCTTCTATGTATTGCAGACCTATCAAATGGTGTTTATTCATAGATAAATCAATTTTTTTGCATTAAGATTGATCCATTCTCCGTTATCTTTCATTTAATTCAGACCACTGATCTGTGTTTTTCCATCATGTATAATTATAGTGTAGCCTATACAATTGCCTAGCCAGTACCTGCCTTTCCTATTGAACTGCTCCTCCCATTTCCACACGTCTGTCATATGATGGCAGCAAGAAAAGCCTCGTTACTACTGACTGGCCATTGGCTAATTTGTCAAGAGGTGGACACCTGATGTAAGATGGGCCAATGAAGCCATTACTCCAAGAGTTTTAGATTTCGGAAGGAAGGCCATCTCAAGTCTCAGCTAGATATATAATCTGGAAGATGTCATTGAACATCTTTTTGTTTTTATTTTTGTTTTTGCCAAGAGGAAAAACACATTCTGCATTAAAAAAATAAAATCAATGGACAAAGGGAGAAGAGGATGAAGAAGGTGTCTTTGTTACACTGGAGTTCTCAGTTCCAGGTTTTCTGGAATCTCTGCCTTTCTTTCTGCTTTGGGTTTCCTCTTCCAAGGTTTCCACCCATATTCTTCTAATGTATTCCCTATTTTGCATAAACTAATTTCAGGTGGGTTTATTTTAGATGTGATTAATGCAATGGTATGTTATATTATCATAAAGTAAAAAATAAGAAGAGGGAAAATCCTTAAGTCAATTATCTTTATTAACAACTTGAGTGATACTTCTAAGAATATGATCAAGTTTATAAAAATGAATCAATAAATCTTTATCAACTATATATAAAGTACCTGTGAGCAGTGACTTCAAAATATCTCCCTATATCTGTTTTTATTCTTCCATAATAACCAACCCCCAATTTTTAGATGGTCATATTGCCACTCAGTTAAAACCTAATATTTTCTAGTCTCCATAATTGCATATGTGTGGCCACATGACTAAATTCTGGTTATAAAAGATCTAAGTAGAAACATTATGCGGGACATCTATTTTTTAAAAGTCATAAAAAGAAAAGAAATAAACCTTCTTATCTGTTTTCTGCATCCTATTACCTGGGCTATAATGTGATGACTGGAGCCCTTTCAGCCATTTTGGACCATGAGAAAAATTGCCAAACCCTATAGCATAATAGTAAGGACAACCTTGTGGAAACTCCATGCCAGTCCTGGGATGCTACCTTCAAAATTCTTTCATAAATAAATAAATAAATAAATAAATAAATAAATAAGCTTCTCTCTTATTTAAACCACTGTTTTCTAGGTTTCTCTGCTACACATCACTGAACTTAGTCTTCATATACTACCATAGTAATTTGATAAACTATGTTAAGTTGGATCCTTAATGCTCCATAAAAAAAAGAAATAAATCCAAAAATATAAAATCAAAAATATTTGAATAACAAATTGAAAATTTTTAAACCAAATACAAAAATACAGACTGGGGAAAGATGGGATAGGTGCAAAAGAAAAAGAAAAATTCAGGGATAAAAATTCTAGCAAAAAAAAAAATGATCACTGTCACTATATTATAAATATTTGCTCTAATAAGAATGAGCCTTGCTGAAGTCACCAAAGTTCCAAAATTCTGCTTTGCAGGGGCAAAACTCTATCTTATTAATTTACCAGAGGGCAAATTAGATTCTGAGGGGAAAAACTAACTCCAACCAAACTGACAAAAGTCTGAAACACCAGAAGGTCCCTTGAGGGCAGAGCCCCACCTCTCTGTCTTGTCTATGTATCATATTTGCTGAATGAGTTAATTAATTTTCATTGCGATATAACTGCCAGGGGGATCAAAAAACTCATAACCTCTGGTTAGTCAGGATCTTCTGTAGTTTCCATGGGAACAAGGCAGTATAGAGTCATGATTCAGAAAGTAGATTCTAACTGTATTTGAATCCAAGCACTGGCATTTAATAGTGATGAGACCTTGGGAAACTTTTTAAAACTATGTGTCATTTTTTCATTCATATAAAATGGGAGTGATAATACTATCTACCTCATCGGGTTGTCATGACTGTAAAATGAGTTATTACATGTAAGGCTCTTAAGAACAGCACCTGGCACAGAGCACACAAAAAAATGTTAGCCATTTATAGCTCTTCGAAAACCCTGAGCAAAAGCAAGCATTTGTCGACACTATTATTATTATCTGATCTACATCCAAAGTCAAGATAACATGAACACAGAATCTCGTGAAGAAAAAGAAATAAGTGATTGACAAGATTTCCTGAACTGAAGGTTGAATGTCATTTCAGTTCTGTGGTACATGCTACAATACAAGTGTTGGTATTTAAAACAAAGAGTAAAGGTTCTAAAAACAACCCCCTATAAATTGTGCTGGCACAGTGTACAAGTCTACTTGTAAACTCACATAGATTGGGTCAAGTGGAGCTAACTTATATTTCTCTCAAGGCTGATCACTTAGGTTAAAATACACTCCCTTCCTTCTGGGCACTTCTGTCAAATGGCTGAGATGTCCATCCAGCTTGAGCTCTTTAAGGAACAAGGAACCAAGGAACTAGGGTTATTTCAAGGAAAAGGGGATATGAACTGTTTTCAGTTCAAAATACATGAACCAAAACTGACCCTGTGGCCAAAGCACTGTCAGATACCTAAGCAACTGGAGATCTGATCCACATCTCCATCCCTCTCACATCCCCCACATCGTTCTCTGCTCTTCTGCTCCTCTCTCAGTACCGACTGATTTCCATTTTTTATTCTACATTTTGGTTTCTGGGTCTCATTGCTTTTGTTCCCTTATAATTTCATCTTTTTCATAGCATAAAGCACAATCTTAACTTTCTTGACCTCTTGATTCACTCTCCAGAGAGGGAAATCTTGCCAAGTCTTCGTATCTTTCTCTACTGAGTCATATCATAGGTCTTCTGGCCTTCAGTCAGCTATTCATTCTTTCCAAACCACCATGTCAAGGCAGTGATGGCTGAACCTTCAGCCGGGGCTATGGGCCTAAGGGAGGCAAACCCTTTAGTAGGAGTAGGGGGTGGGTACACACAGGGACTGACATCCCTAACACCCTGCTATAGTCCTTTCCCTCACTTTTTCCTTCAGCTTTTGACAACTCCCCTCATCTTTCTAATATTCGCATATAGACCTTACTGCTCTGTCCTGTCCTTAGTACTTAGCAATTCAACTCAATCTCAGCCTTCATATTGGTCTTTGCGAATTCTCTGATCCGTAGTTTCCAGTGAATGTTTTGCTTATATAGTCAGGTGGACTTTGTTTCTGCATGGACCATCTAGCTTCTCTCCAACAAAATGACTCAGCCCCCCTGATACTGTCACAAAGTGAGCTCAGAAGATATAATGAGCTATGTAAAGGTGACACTCATGGCTTCTTTTAAAATCATCAAAAAGGTGAAAGCCCTATGATAATGGAACATAGGAGAGACAGATGTTTTAAAGCTAATCTACAGACAAGTTTTATTAAAATCTAATTCTATCAGGTGTTGAAACAAAGAGTTTATGAATATCTAATATATAAATAGTAAATATAGCTCTGGGGTGCCAGGGTGGCTCAGTCGGTTAAGCATCTGACCCTTGATTATGGCTCAGGTCATGATCTCATGGCTGGTGAGATCCAGCCCCAGGTCGGGCTCCACACTCAGTGGGGAGTCTGCTTCAAGATTCTCTCCCTCTGTCCCTCACCCCACTCTCTCTCTCCCTCTCTAAAAATAAATAAATAAATATTTTTTAAAAAGAAAAAGAAGTCATATAGCTCTGAATTAACAACAAGGGGGACCGGGAAATAAAAAGGAGCACATGGATGTTTGGTGGCCACAAATATCTCCGCCACAAGCAATAGATGACCAACACAATCACATGTGGCACAGCTCTGGATAAAATAATTTAAATATGAGATAACCACAGGATGAAATGGACAGCAGGAGGTGAATTTCAGAAATTGTGAAGGACATGATAATGGATTAGGTGAAAAAGTGACTAAAGATGAATGAGATTTGGGGCTTGGGTTATTTGAATTATTTGATACCATCAATATAATTCATAGTTCAGTATAATCACATTTAGAATTTAGGTTTTCTGATCCCAACCCAATATTCTGTCAGGCTCAATATTTCATTTACAAAAGAGCAAAATCCTAACAAAGGATCACTGAACTAGATAGTATCCCTAGTGTCTAGAAAGTGCTTAGTCTATGAGAGATGCTCACTGAACATTATTAAATGAATGGATGAGCGAATGAATTAATGAAGAAAATGACTTTATGTCAACAGAAAGGATTTGACTAAAAAAAAGACGTTTTTGTCTTTACATGCTGTTAGATCCTGCAAATGGTTTCCAAGGAAGTTGTAATACCTTTTAATAGCTATTTTTAAAGTATCCTAAGAAACTCTCCACATACTTACGTCCACATTCCTAAATAATAGAAGAAATCCAATTAACTTTGTCTTTCCTTTTATAGAAGTATTTTTCATTTTTAGAATAGGAGCATAATAAAAGAATCTATGCAGCCTTTTCACTTTTAATATTCTTTGTGCCTCTAAGACAAAATATGCTTGATTAGTTCTCCCCTCCACCTTACAATGAATGCACTTACTGACTCTTCCCAGATAGATATGGCTGTGGTGACCATATTTTACTCACCAAATGGAGTGAAACTAAATTTAACAACTAAATCTGGTACTTAAAATCCGAATTTCTCTGGAAGTCTAAGACACATGGACACTATAGGGATGAGTCTGAAATATTTATTTAAACTCTGCATGATTCCTTATGATTCCTTATGACCTTGTACTGAAAGGGACCTTGGTTGTATATCAGAGCTGATATTCACCAATATAGCATAATTCTGATTGGTCAGGGGTCTATTTTGGTTGTCTGATACCATGCAATAATAGTATTTTGAATATGCAGAGTGCCTCTGTCTTCTGTGAGCTTAACTGAGTAACAGGAAGGCTAACTGAAGCACTGGCGAAATAAACAAGGTTGCACATGGGTAATTTTGATTCTGTAGTAAGAGACTTTATAATCTTTTCTTTGTCTCCCAGTTACTATTTCAACTTTGCTCATCGAAGGAGCTGGGATAAATTTTACACTCATTACAACAAATCTTGACTCTAGTATCACATGCAGATAAAGTAAGTCAAAGCTTTACAGACACAAACTAATGGGTATGTATGTATATTTAATGGTTTTAGGTTTAAGTCAGTCATGCTCTGACAGAGTAGTATGAACCATATAACGTCTTGGAGGTACCTTCTGTATTTATGACTCATCGATTCCCATATATACAGTTCTAGAAAAACCAAACTGCTAGATTTAGATGCTCATTTAATTGCTTGTACAAGAAAAAGGATATTACTTTTTTTATAACAGTTGAAATGAAAGTTGAATAAAGTGCATCAGATTTCCCCTGATATCCTTACAATCATCTTCAACTGCTGGAATCATCTTCCAATGTTCTCTAGACAGAGCAGCACAAGTTACTCTCATCCTTTATATTGCCCAGACTCCTTGCTAGTCAAGTTGAAACCATGTTCCAGCCAAGGGGTTACAGACCGGAAGGTTTTTAAGTTACTTCCTACTCTGGTTAGAAGTGCCCCCTGTGAGAACCTCCAGCTCTTCATTCCCCTGCCCTGGTGATCTTGAAGGCTAGATATTTCAAATGGTCTCACTGTAAGAGAGAGGTAGGTTGCATGGATCCCTGAGTGTCCACTAGAAGGAGAGTCACCCTACAAGCAGCAGACTGTGACATGAGCAAGGAATAAATCTTTATTTCATTAAGCCACTGGTGCTAATTAACCAACTACTATGGTGACTGAGAGGATAATGAGGGATAAAATCTAGCCCCTAATTTAGTCACCAAACCATGTGCTCTGGTACAGTCTTTTGCCAAAATGAGTGCCCTAGTCTGCATCCCCTCAGAGGAGATGTATCTTTTCTAAATCACATATAGATGCCATATGGACTATCAGCAGCCTTGACTGAATCTCTTCTCAATTGATCACCCAGTGTCCACTCTTTCTCCCCTTCACAATCCCTCCATAAAGACCTGCCAGGCTAATATTCCTAAGGCATAACTATGATCATGACACTTCCTGCTCAGAAAGCCCCAGAGGAGCCCCACTGCTTTAAGGATAAAGCCAAAAATCTTTAACATGGTTTCTAAGACCTTCCACAATTCATTGAACAAACTCACCTATGCATCCTAATCACTACCTTTGTCTTCTCATTCCTGCGTTCTCCATCTCTGGAAGCTAGCATGACATGAAACCAGGAGCTCCCTCAGCCTGACTCCAAATAGCAGGTGCACCCCAGCTCACATCTAGCATTCACTGACCCAGCTTATAAAACCTCCACCTTTACTACTTCAACAAATTTCTATAGTATGGAATTTCTTCAAGTCCTCCAGCCTTCAGGAGTCACCTTTTCCTTTAATATCCAAATTTTAAAAGCTCAACTTCCATCCTACACATGATAAAGCACCTCCATCTGGTTTATTTGTAGGGGAGAAGGAGGTTTGTCTCACAGTTGTTCTTGAGGCAAGTCAATCTATAGCCTGCTCCTCCCTTCTGGCTCGGCAGCATAGCAAGAATTCAGCTGTATTCTCACCCCATGTTGGATTCTACTTGTGTAGAAGGTGTCAATAGCAACTCATCTTACCACAAGGGAACCAAGAGGTAAGGGAAAAACAGCATAAAAGGTATCTACTCCTACTCTATAAGCAGCTAGGATTGGCAAATAAAGTATGGGATGTCCAATCAAATTTGACTTTTAGATAAACAACAAATCGTTTTTTTAGTATAAGTATGTCCCAAATATTGCATAAGACATATTTATGCTAAAAAAAATTACTTGTTTATCTGAAACTCAAATTTAACTCGGCATCCTGCATTTTTATTTGTTAGATCTGGCACCATAAGTAGTGTCCTCCCTTTTGTTAAATTCTTGATCTTGATTCAGACTGGGGAAGAAAGCAGGACTCTTCCTGCCAATGCAGAATCCACCAAAAACACTGCCATATATATGGCTTATATAATATATAGAGACTATTATATTGTATATGTATATCAAAATAAAATTTCCCCCTTCAATAGCATTGTTTTCCTTCCTGTTATTCATGTGTTATGATTTCTACACAATAGTATCTCCCATGTGACAAAAATAAGCCTCTTGAAGTCAGGAATCTTATTTTTCATATTCTTTCATTAGCTAGTTAGATCTTGGAGGCATCTTTCTGGCACTAACTATCTACTTGCTACATTGGCATTTCAAGAATTCAAAACTAGCAAGAGCGCCAGAAATTTTAAAGCAGATAAGAGTCAGAAGAAAATGCCTTAGGCATGTATAATAGCAAGCCTTTTTCTGACTTGTGTCAGCCTTGGATTTTTACTTTGGGTCTTGCACATATGTTTCCAAATATCTTTCAATGTTTTCCAGGAAATGTTGGGTGGGTTTTAAATGAGGTGTGTCAGACACTCATAGGAACAGACAGGTTATGGCTAAAAGTCATTCCTTTAAGATAGCTTTCCAGAGGTGTAACTCTCTTCCTAAAACATAACAGGTAGCATCCCCACTTTGTGGGTGTTATTTCACTCTTACAAACATATTTATTTACATGTTACCTGCAGCACTGGAAAGGAGTAATCTGGCCGCAGGTTAACGTCTTGTGGATCACACAGCCTTACTATTCAGCTCCTACATCCTGGGCTTTTTTGGTAGCACCTCTGGAAGCCAGAAAGAAGGGTGGGTTAGAGTATAAAAGTTAATTAAATACTGTAAATACTATATAGAATCATGAAAAAAAATGGCCTTATTCTTTCTTTCACCCATATTTAAACAAGCACAATGCTCCAGATGCCAGTCACTTAGGTGTCTACATGATGATTCTTCTCATAAGTAATAAGAAATTAATTATAACCATGGAGGTGCCCTGGAGAAATAATAGAAAGAGTGGGTATGGTCTGTCTCCTTTAAACAAGTAATCTAGAGATGGGAGAAATTTCTAAGACTGCTTTATGGAAATCTAACCCTTTTGGAGAACTTTGGTTACTTTACTGGAAAAGAAAAAGAAAAATTATATATGTGTGTGTATGTATATATCAAGTAGCAGCAGTTTTTAAAACAAGATATGCACATGATAAAGAAAAAAAATGCAAAGGGTATATAGAAGTGCATAAAGGGAGAAATGAGTCTCTCCTCCACTATGTACCCTAGTCCTCCTTCCCTAAAGCACTAGTGACACCAATTTCTATATCTTTCTAGATGTATTCTCTGAGTGTATAATTATATAGCCCTTAGGTGGATTTTATTTATGCATAATAAATATTATATAAAATAATATACTATTATACACATTGCTTTTTCAATTCCTTTTTAAATGTTTTTTTTATAACTAGTCTGTTTTTTTATCTTTGTTTTTCTTTTTTTTTTTAATTTTTATTTATTTATGATAGGCACACAGTGAGAGAGAGAGAGAGGCAGAGACACAAGCAGAGGGAGAAGCAGGCTCCATGCACAGGGAGCCCGACTGGGATTCGATCCCGGGTCTCCAGGATCGCGCCCTGGGCCAAAGGCAGGCGCTAAACCAATGCGCCACCCAGGGATCCCTGAATTAATAAATAAAATCTTTTTTAAAAATTGAGTTAACTAGTTAACTATTAACAATAGTTTTCAGATATTGGACAACACACAACATAGGACAGTCATCTTCGAAAGAAGAGAAACAAATGAGGTGAACCTATAATTACCCCAGCTTACTGCCTAGACAGATTCCAGGTTACAGCACAGGCAAGGGAACCTGAACAAAGCCTGGCAATTTCCCTGAGTTGAAGAGACAGAGGTGAGAATTCAGACTGGCTACGGCAGCTAAAATTTGCAGGATAGATGACCAGAAAGGAGAAAGCTGCTCAGAGAAAGTACTGGAAATCTGTAGGGGCTCCCCCTTGAGTCCTTAATTAATATACATGTGTATAGAAACTACATGAGCCAAGAGGGAAAATACCTGAAAGGAACAATTTCTGGCATTCACACACCGCTTGAAATACTTCACATTCCCACAGCCTAAATGGAAAAGCTTTCTAACACATTGGGCATTGGATTGAGTATCAGAAAGGTACTGCCTTTTTAGTAGGCCAAATTAGCCCCTTTGTTCTAAAGGCTGGTCTGCTCCTATCAGAATTTAAAGGCAAGCCTCAAAAGAATCAAACTGTTTCCATATCTCAGAACTGTTAATCATAGGAAACAAACTGAGTTGCTGGAAGGGAGGGGGGTGGGGGGATGGGGTAACTGGATGATGGACATTAAAGGAGGGCAAGTGATGTAATGAGCACTGGGTATTACATAAGACTGATGAATCACTGACCTCTACCTCTAAGAATACATTATATGTTAATTAATTGAATTTAAATTTCAAAAAGTCTGAATAAAATTAAATGACAAAAGTTTTTGGGTTTTTTTTTTGTTTTTGTTTTTGTTTTTTTTTTTTGCTTGTGGTTTTACATAGACTGAAGTTTTGTGGGTTAGGTTAAATTTGGGACCTCCTCAAAGAGGATTTATTTATTTATTTATTTATTTATTTATTTATTTATTTTCTTTCCAAAATGACAGCTTCCAACCCCACACAAATGTTCGATTTGTAACTGGTGATGCTGAGAGAGCAAGCATTTCAGCACCTGCAGTTAAAGAACTTACGATGTCAGGGGGATAATAAGAATGTAAAGGATCCTGGAGAAATTCAAACCCTAGTAAAAAAAAAAAAAAAGAAAAAAGAAAAAGAAATTCAAACCCTAGTGAATAAAGCCATAAGAGACCTTGGAATAAATCACTGACAGCTCCATATCAGCCAACTGCATTTCACTGACAAGCTTATAATTGAGAATCAAGAGAAGCCTAGGACCTGGGGAGCCACGACCAGTCACCATTGACACCTGTGGACCACCTTCAGCATCCGTTCTGTACTTGGGATGGGGGCTCCAAACAGACAAGTGGCCTCTTACATCAGCTTAAAATAGCCTCTTGCTCTGCCTGCCTTATAGGAGCTGATAAACTGAGTCTGGCTTCCATTCTTTTGCACCCTTAGTGAAAAAGGATGACTGTCCTTGGTTCAAGTGTTAGAATGAAGAGCTGGAGCTTGCTCAGAATAATGTTATGTATTATTGGGTCTTTTCTCCACCCCACCCCTCTTTTGTATCTTATCACCACTTGCATAGAGCACCCCCACACTTTGTTTCTTGGTTGACAATAAATAGAACTGTTTCACTAAAAAAAAAGAATATGACACAGGTGGTAAATTAGTAGACAAAGACATTAAAACAGCTGTATTAAGTATGTTCCATATGTTCAAGAAAGTAGAAGAAGGAGTAAGCATATTAAGGAAATAAAAAGAACATTTTTTTTTAAAAAAAAGAGCAAAATTGAACTTCTTAATCTGAAAAATACAATATTTGAGATGAAAACTCAGAACCGCTGTGGCAGTCATAATTTTTGCCACTATTTCTACCATTAGGAACATCACTAATGTAAAATAATATTTTCAATGGGTCTAAAAATACTCCTTTTCATATAGAAATCTCAAAACCACATACCAATGTGCATCAAAACTATCAATGCAGAATAGTGTTTGCATAGTAAAAATATGTTAGCTGCACTTGCTATTGGGTATTTATAAAGAATAGAAGCAGCACACGGCCTTTTCTGTATGCAAAACATGTTAAGCCAAGCATAACTTCTATTCAGAAGAGTTTAAAATCCAATGAAGAATAAAAAAATTGGGTTCTGAGACTTCATTTTTAAACTTGGTGCATGCATAAATTAAAGAAAAAACATTTTATATGCACCACTTAGGACCCGGAATAAAGCTAGAGACCCTTGTCAGGGTCCATGGCAGCAGTATTTCCACTTTGAGAGTGAGCTAAGGTTTGAAATATCTAACTTAAGAAATATGGTAAGAAGCGGCAGAAAATTAAGCAAGAAGCTGAAGAAGACCAAAAGGAACTCTTATAAAGAGTGGGAATGTAAAAAATGTGAGGACTATGGTTTACAAGTACATATGAATCTCCCTGACAGAAGGAGAGAAGGTGATAACATGAAAATGCAATTAAATTCAACCAACAGTTATTGAGTGCCTGTTACCTCAAGACACTGCGCCAAATGAAGTACTCTCCCTTTCCTCCAGCAGCACGAAATATGATGCAAGAGATGGATGCAGATGCATAAATAATTGTCTCATAAGGCAGACTGATAACTGCACTAATGTAGACACAACAAGAGCTAACGGAGTACAGAGGAGTGAAATAATAACTGGATCTTGGGGTTGGAAAATGAGGGAAGACAACATAAAAGACAACATTAGAATGGTGTTCTATCAGATACAGGGGATTTTACAATATATAAAGGGGGGGTTCTGTGGTTAATTTAATCTCCCATTTAATTCCATTTATTTCCAAAAAAATAATAATTCCATTTATTTCCATCCTATTAATTTCCATTTAATTTCCCCCCTCCCTCACACCATCATTCCTTTTTTGTGGGTTTTTTTGTTTTTGTTTTGGTTTTGGTTTTGCCTCTCTCTGCCCTGCTTTATAATCTATAGACCACATCATTTGACAATCCTCGGTAGTTGGCTGGCTTTTAGTCGAATTCAGCCAATCAAAGATATCTGCCAGAGATTAGAGGGCAAGAGGAGAGAGAGGTTGGGGTACTCACTGTCACCTCTCTGGTTCAGCACTGTGGTTTGGCAGTAGCTGCAACCTTCTCAGCCTACATCTCCTACTCTTTCCCATGGTCCCAGCTTTCACTGAGCTATGGAGACAGTATTTCATCCCCTTGGTCCTTCGGGCCTTTAGGATGTAAGAGCTTCCCACTCTGCTAGTGTCTAGGTGTCTTAAACAATCTTGTGGCTTCCCTTTACCTTGACTGTGTCTCTTAAATAGTCTCTTCATCTAGACCATCTGAGTCGAACCCAGTCTTAGAGAGTAGTATAAGCAAAAGCAAGAAGGAACACAGTTCATGATTGAGGAACTGTGACTGCATTACGGGGAACATCATAAAGTAGGAATCTAGGGTAGAGGAGAGCAGTTTTAGAGAACTGGGGCTAGATTATGAGGGCCTTATTAAGGAATTTGGACTATATTCTTTGGTAAGAGAAATCCAGTGGTAGTTGAGTGGCTACAATCAGATCTATCTACTAGCATGTAGAGGATGGAATGAAGAAGAATAAGACTGAAGGCAGGGAAGCTAGGTAAGAAGTTATTGCAATAAGGTCCTAAAATAGGGCACTGGATGATGGTAGTGAGAATAGATTTTAAAGTGGCCAGCAATCAAATCTATAGGGCATGGCAAATAAATGAATTGAGGGGAGAAAGCCAAGGCAATTTTTAAGGATGGCTTCTAGTTCTCCAGCTTGGGAGAATGGTAGCCCTATAAACAAAGAGGAAGAGGTTCTTAGAATTGGGAACATCAGTTTCATTTGAACCACCTAGAAAGTGAAGTGCCATGGAGCATTAAGGCAAAGAGCTAAGAAATTGGGTCTATCTATCAGCAATAATTTAAGAACTGGAGATAAAAGCATGTATTATAGAGCTATAGTTCTTAGTCCTAGCAGTTCCTGAGAATCAGCTGAGGAGCATTCATAAAGTAAATTTCAGGGTCCAACCCCAGATCAATTAAATCTGATTTCTGGGTAGGATCAGAAATCAGACTTAATGGGTGTGTATTTAATCAGATTTCATTGGATTTAATCTGGGTTTGGATTTTTTTTTTAAGATTTTTATTTATTTACTCATGAGAGACAAAGAGAGAGAGAGAGGCAGAGAGATAGGCAGAGGGAGAAGCAGGCTCTATAAAGGGAGCCTGACGTGGGACTCGATCCCAGGTCTCCAGAATCACACCCTGGGCCAAAGGCGGTACTAAACCGCTGAGCCACATGGGCTGCCCTGGGTTTGGATTTTTTATTTATTTATTTATTTACTTATTTATTTTTTAAAGATTTTACTTATTTATTCATGATAGAGAGAGAGAGAGAGGCAGAGACACAGGCAGAGGGAGAAGCAGGCTCCATGCAGGGAGCCCAACATGGGATTCGATCCCGGGTCTCCAGGATCGCGCCCTGGGCCAAAGGCAGGAGCTAAACCGCTGCGCCACCCAGGGATCCCTGGGTTTGGATTTTTAAACAGCTCCCTAGGTAATTCTTATTGCATCCAGATCAAGAGCAAAATAGAAACAGTTAAGAATGGATGCTGCCATGGGAGATGATAAAGAACACCCATGATAAAGAGTGGCGGATAGAGATAAAAACAGTAAGAAAAATTGTAATCAGGAGAGTGAATAGACACGTCACATGCCATGGACAGGTGGAAGAGGAATGAGAAGAGGTCACTACATCTGGTAAATAGGTTATTACTGATCTCTGGGAAAGCAATTTTAGTAACTGCAGAAGCCAGATTGCAAGAAGCAAAGAGCAGATTTTAGATGAGGAACCAGAGGCAGGGTTGAAAGACTTCTCTTTCAAGAAGCTTGGTATAGAAAGTAGGAGGAAAGAGCCAGTAACTTAAGAAGAAAAGGACTGAGAGAACGCTTTCTTGGACTTTACAATAGAGCATGTAGCTGACTAAGGTAAGGAAACATCAGAGAGGGAGAGACTGAAGATATGCAGTGGAGGAGAGGTTATCAGAAGAGCTGGGTCGCAGAGGAACCTGGGAGTGGCAGAAGATTATCAGAAGAGTGGACCAAGCAAGGGATACCAAAGAGATAAGCTCTAAATTGAGAAAGATTGAGGGAGTGTGAGGCATTGTTTTCATAATACAGTGAAAGGCATGGGTGACTAGTGAAAGCAAAGGAGGTAGATGGGAGAGGGGCAGAGAGAACAGTTCCTGAGAATTTTCTGTGTGCCCAGCACCATGCCGAAATTCTACCAAGTTACCTCATCCGGTAATTTGATGTATTTCTGAAGGACAAATGTCACATGGGATAAGAAGCAAAAATTAGGCCTGTTCTGCCCGATTTCAGCCATCCAGTCACCTTGCTCCTGTGGTACCATTACTAATTAATGGCCCTTTAAAGCTTAACCTGCAATCTGTTTTAAGTTAAATGCTCATTTCTAGCTGAATAGGAAGAGATTTCAGCTATGATAATATTTCCTTAGTTCAGTTAAAGGGAAGAGCCATGGAAGAACATTTTAAAGAAAGAGAAAAAGCCTATTATTAAGAACGCTCCATTAGCGAGGGCAAAGAAAGATGGGGTTTTATAAAGATACTGTGTAATGGCCCAAGATAATGGCAATTAATAAATATTTAGGAAGTGGAATTAACCTGCATATTTTTAAGGTCTCCTTTTAAATGAAAAAAAAAATGCTAACTTTAGGTTTAGATTACAAATCCATCAAGGGCTAGGACTGTGCCACCTCTTTCTGTGATGCCTGGGCAACTGCATGGGCTCAGGGGATACCAACTAAGTATCCCCTGAGTCCTCCTACATCACCAGAGCTCCGCCTACAACATTATTGCCCAAGCCACATGGTACAGACAAGCAGGCCAGTAAGGTAACTAAATGGCTTCCAATCTTCCAGATACAGACGGAGCCTCTAGGTGGGAAAACTCATGACATTGGCTATCCTTTTCTCTCAGAAACATTCTCCAAATTCAATAAATTCAGAAGTAGCGGCCAAGGGTTTTCTTCATTGACATCCCAGTGAACCAAGTTGGGGAATGGGCATAGGTGAAAAGAAAAGCAGGAACTTGACCAACCTGTCTGAATAAGCCTTGGGGGGACCCAGAGGGATGATCCTTCAGATGCCAGAAATCCAGTTGGAGGAGAGGTGGGGTAAGGTTGAAGAGGGCTGGGTTGAACTCAGTGTAGCACCCCTATGTGGCTCTCCACAACTTCAACACCAAACTACTATAAATTGTTTCTCATTTATTACTTATGCCTACCCTGCTTACAAAACACAAGTTTCAGATGATCAGGCCTCCCTCTCTTAAATCCAGAAAGTATGCAGCTTTTAAGTTCTGTGGAAACTGGATCCTAGTTTATATCATTCACCACTATGATCATAGATCTAAGCAAATAAAGTAGTTAGTACTCGCTAGATATTTATTGAATGTTTGAATTTGTACATATGATCCTGTCTTCTCATGTTTCTACATATTATTTACATTTGTTTTAAAACTTCCTTGTAAAGTGTTTTTAAAAGTACTACTGGAAGTGTTTTAACATAGGTGTACTGCAGAAGTGATACTCTGAAACTCCAGAGCTTTCTGTCCGCTATCTCCTAAATAAATAGCTTCTCAAAGTGTTGTAGCTGGAAGGCCATCAAGAATTGTATCACCTGACATTTACTTAATGCATTTCTTTAGGGGAGTCTCCATTTCTCTCCTAGAGTCTCCCAGAGTTCTCTATTACATCCTGGGCAGGTAGATACAAGACAAACATTTTCATTTCATCTCCATTCTAAAAGGTCAAAAAGATGACAGAATCAGAAATAGAACCCACACCTTTGGCTTTCTTGCAGATTTCCTCCTACTTAACCTTTATCCAAACATCGCCTTCCTCTCTGCCTCTTCCTTAGCAGTTCATCTTCTTAATCATGATCATGCCAGTCTGGTAAGGTGAATCCTAAACTATAATAACAAGAATAGTAAACATAATTTTATATAGGATCTTTTATACAGCTCCATTACAGAATGCTGTGCCAACTTAAGAGTTGTAGAATTACAGAGTGGCACTACTAAATTAAGTAATAAGTAACAGCAGATACTAATAATTAGCTTAATTTATGGTCTAGCAGAACTGTCACAACTGAGGCAGCTCTCCTTCCGCCCCTCATCTCCCTGACTTTTCTTCCTCCCTCCTCCTTTGGCAACAGCAACCAAATGAAGTGCTGAGATTGTCATGTTATCATAAAGTCAAGACACTTCTTCCCTTACTCTTAGCTTTATGACCTTATTATATCAAGAATTTCCAACCTTTTTTGAGTTACATCACGCTATCATTGTTTAATTTCACAACTGCTTCTCTTAATGGCATGCACTTGGTGGGAAGGGCATACCAGGATGAATTGAAATCTCTTGAGAATCTGCAACAACTTCAGAAAGGCTCTTGGTTTTTGCAAAATCAAGGTTGGCAATGACTCCTCTATGTACATGGTAACCTTGTAAAGAGGGTTCTCCTCTCCACTTAAACCAAGGAGCTAAAAATTAAACACATTAGAAAGGTGATATGGGGTCACATGGCAAAAGTTGGGAATGACTGTTTTTCCAGTATCTGTGCATAGTAGCTTTCCATGGACACTCTGACCTCACTGGTAATTGGAAAGAATTCAAGAACGTTCTTATATGAACTCGACCTAAAAACTCATGCAGCTTAGATTTAACACAGAATACCCATTTAACACACTTATTAATCACTTACCTCTCTATATACTGACCCCCAGCTTCTATGTTCTGAAGCAGGAATATGGGCCTACTCTACAACCAAAATAATGTAACCTGGTGACCAAACATTCCAGGGCCAACAAAGCTGCTCCCTCTGTAAGATATATTCTTGTGGCCAAATCGAATTAGGACTTGGAGGCTTTTCAAATCGTCAGCTGCAGAATGAGGGGTAAGTGTCAGTGTCCTCTATGCTCTGATAAAATTGCCAACTTACCTGAACAAAATGTATCTCAATAACACTCCATGCTGGGGAGGGGGCCCTGAGCAGGAAGCAGCACGAAACATTTTATGTATCTTTTATTGTTACATAAAAGTGATTAACAATTTAGTCCTAGGTTAAGACATCAAAACAATTAAAATGAACATAAAAATCCAACATTGCAAAGTCTTCTGGAGTACTTGAGAGTAAATGACGTATTCATCTCCACCCCCCACCCCACCCCACCCCGCCTCCCGCGATCCCCCCCTACCGCATGAAACTCTTCACAGGAACTCATGTTTCTAATACCTCCTAAAGTATGTTGAGGTGACAGATGGGCTGAGGTATGAGTCCCATCAAGCTTGGAGTTTTGTGTTTTTGTTTTTTGTCAGGGGAAAGAGGTTTCTTTGTTTTCCTAAAGATGAGCTTGTCCACTATAAAAGAAAATTGGTGCTCTTTAACTGTGGGCTGAACCAAGAGAGATTTCCCTTTCTTGCCTCTTGCCACCATGTATTTTTTCTGATTTGGTTTGGCTAACATCACAACCAAAACAGAAGCCTTCCTGACGACTGTCCTCCCAATTCCACTGCCCTGAAATATCTGCTAGAGAAATGATTCATTGTGTAAAGCCATGTTTGGCAAATAGAATAGGAAATGTCTGTTTGCAGAGAGTTCTTTGGTTTTATCCTTTGTTTTCCTAGAATGAACACAGGCCCTTTCAGATTCTTAAACTCAAAGAGGGTCGAAATCCTTCTCTACAAGTCAGTGTTTGACAATCATGAATTTAAATCCACTGGCATCGTTTCCTTGCCACAGGGCTCTCTGAACCAATTTCATCATCTGTAAAATGGGGCCAAGTCTAGTGAGAGCAGTTGGCACTCCTGCCCCATCCTTGCTATTCACTTCCAGTCCTTGCGATTAACAGTCTGAATTTTACTGCCTATATTATTTACCACATGTAGCAACTAGTTTAATTATGACAATAGGAGTTGATAGGAAATCATTTTTTGGAAGTAATTTGGCCCCTTTTGAACTTATCTGGGCTCATTTCAGAGGTTGTTTCCAAGAAAATAGACAAAGACCAGTATTCTCAGTCCTCCTTGAGCCTTGGGACCTCTCACCTTCCAACTTAACAAATGACCCTGGGTGTTTATTTATTAGTGACTGAAGAGCCTTTGTAAACCAATTACCATGAGCAAACAGCATTTATTGTAAAGCAATAAACAACAATAAACCTTGCCCTCATCTAAATTCATTGCCCTAAACCACAGACCGCAGGGAACAGTTAGGTTTAAAACTCACAGTTGGTTAAGATTGAAGATTTATAGGCACTCCAGTCCAGCTCTCCTTGGGGAGCCAACATTGCCGAAGCACCAAGTCTGGAAGGCCAAATAACCTACATCAGGGTCACCTATGGTCTTTCACTGGGGGCAGGGGAGTAAAGGGAGAAGGAAAAATTCTTTTCTTTTCAAATTATCTTTTTCCCAGGACATAGGAGTATGCAGCACATTACAATTTCTCCTCCAGGTATATTAACCAATAAAGTAAATGGAAAAATCATTGTTGCCAAGTTATACATGGCAGATTGAACACTCATAGGTATCTCTATTCTTATAAAACAATTCAGCAAAAAAATTTGGGGGGGAATGCGTGGGTGGCTCAATGGTTGAGTGTCTGCCTTCGGCTTAGGGTGTGTTCCGCGGGTCCCGGGATTGAGTCCCACTTCGAGCTCCCCTTGAGGAGCCTGCTTCCCCCACTGCCTATGTCTCCACCTCTCTCTGTGTGTCTCTCATGAAAAAATAAATACAATCTTTTAAAAAATATTTTTAATGGCATAAGCCCACAAAGACTAAAAGAGCACTAGACAAACACACAGCAAAAGAAAGAAATAACCAATATTTGGAGTAAGTTGAAATCTAAACATCCTGGAGAAACAAATCAATCTGTCTTAGAATCCAAGAAACTCAGATGCTGAGGGCAATGGGTACCTCCAAGGGTCAGAGTTCTGGGCAGGCCTGAAAACAGAGGGATTGGTTGAGCATTTAAATAAAACCCATTTAGATCACTTCTAGTCCCCACCCCTACCCCCACCACTGTCCGCCAGGATCATATTCAGGAGAGGGATACCAGACACTTTGAAGAGGGGTGGAAAGTGGTCCTGAAGATAGTCTGCACACTGCCTGCTTCCCACAACTGGATTAAAGTACATCAACAGCTGGGCTTATAGCAACAAACTGAAGGATTTTTCTCTGAGAAAGTGGACAAGCCCAAGAAAAATTGAAGTCCCACTAGTTACTCAGGTCATAGCTAGGGTGACCAGATTTAGCAAATAAAAATACAAGAATGTGCAAGTATACTTAAATTTTAGATAAATAACAGATAATTTCTTCACATAAATATGTCCTGTGCAGTATCAGAGGCATGCTTATATTAAACAGTTATCTATTTTGTATCTGAAAATCAAATTGAACTGGGCATCCTACATTTTATCTGGCATCTCTGTCCCCAACCCCAAATTCCAGTTGGTTTCTTGGTGCCCCGTTCTTATACAGAAACACTGTCTAAGGACCATCAGATGGTTCTGTTGGAAGAAAGACAGAGAGGTCAAAACCAACAAGGACATGCAGAAGAAAGAGAAACAATGAAGGAAAAGGAAAGATTTAAATGAATGAGGATGAATGTCATCAGAACGATAAAAGAAAAATCACTTCCATGGAATGAAAACAGCATTCTATTCATAAAGGAAAGAAGAAAGGAAGGGAGTGAAGAAGAAAGCTCAAAAAATGAGATAACTCTTGGAAATTGAAATATGATTTTTGAAGTTAAAAATTCACTGTAAGAGTTGAGACATAAAGGAATCCTGGCATGGGGTGTTGGATGAGGAAGATATCCAAGGGGGAAGACCCCCAGCACAAGGCAGGAAAAGTACAAGACAAACCTGGAAAACATGTTGGGCTGGAGAGCAAGAAAGTACTTTAAAGAATGATGGGCATGTGTCAAAAGGACACAGAAGACAACTTGCAGGGACTCCCACTGACCAAATTGGGAACAATTCCAGCATTAAGATACATAATGAATAAATTAAAAGTTTTATGAGGAAAGGCATATTTGCATCATTTTAAATCAACTCCCCAGTAACTACTTATTAATGATGAAATAACTGGCCTGTTATTTCCCAGTGGTGTACATCAGACTGAGAATCTCTAGACTGAAGGAGTTTGAAAACATAATTGAGACAGTTGTTCAAACTTGAGTGCTACCTAAGTATTAGGTAATAGTAACATAACCTTCTTAATTTGTGTGACCGTATTATGGATTTGACATCATGTCTGTGTTTGTAGGAAATAAACAATAAAATCTGAAGGATTACAGAGCATCAAATCAACAATTCACTCTCAATGGTTCTAGGGCTAACGTTCTATACACTGTACTTGCCACTTTTCTGAAAGTGATGTGATTATTTCAAAACGAAAAAAATAAATACATCATTCAGATGTTGGGATAAACAGGCTAGTGTATATAAAAGGCAATGTGTGCTATAAAACAGTGGTTTCCTGACATTTGGGTTTCATGGTCTAATAAAATCTGTTTTTAATAGGAGGAGCACTATAGTCACCACCTTTTTATTTAGTCATGGAATGACATTAAGAAGGATAAGACTACCATCAATTACTACTATCATTTCATAAATGATTAATTCTGTGAGGAGCATCTCACTTTGGCAGGGGCATAATCTCAAATCTTAAAAATTGAATGCATTTGCCTCTAAGTAAAACTCAGTGCACTGTTTTTATGCTTATTATTATTTTGCTATTGTACCAACTTGTGAAAATGTCTTCATGAACCAGACCATGTCCCTGTAGTTAAGGCCCAATCTCTTCCCTTCCTCTGCCCATTCACCTAACCTATAAGACTGTACTGTCCAATACGGCTATTAGCCACGTGTGGCTATTAAATTACTTGAAATTGTTTTTATTTTTAAAATTTTTAAAAAGATTGTATTTACTTATTCATGAGAGACACACAGAGAGAAGCAGAGACATAGAGGGAGAAGCAGGCTCCCCAGGGGAGCCCAATGTGGGACTCCATCCCTGGACCGGGATCACACCCTGAGCCAAAGGCAGACGCTCAACCACGGAGCCATCCAGGCGTCCCAAAATTTTTTGTAAATAAAGTGTAAACATAAGCATAATTACACACTGGATTTCAAAAACATAGTATGAAAAAAATGTCAAATATCTCCCCCAACAATTTGTATATTGTTTACATGTTGAAATAATAGTATTTTGAACATGTTGGGTTAAACATATTATTACAATTCATTTCACTTATTTCTTTTTACCTTTGTAAATGTGGCTACTAGAAAATTTCCAGTTATGTTTGTGGCTCACATTATATTTCCAGCGCACAGCACTGCTCTAGGGAACAATCCTGTCTTTTCCAAATCAGTTTGAACACTTTTGTTGTAAGAGCTGGGAGATGAAGAGAAATGGGGTTGGAGAGGAGAGAGAAAAGAGAAGGTGTAAGTGAAGAGTGAAGGGGTGAGTGAAGAAGGGGCATTAAACACATGGCCTGGGGATTGAGGACAATTTGGGGGATTTGGAGGTAAAGTCTGTCTGATGCAGACTGAGGAAGAGAAAAAAAGGAATTTAAGAAGTGTCCTCTGGGTTATAAATCAGATTCCCTTTAGCATTCTTGAAGAGATTTGCAGCTCTAAAGATTAGAATGCAGGTTTCATTTCTTCTTGGCTCTGGGATTACCTTCTTTGATGATGATTCTGGGAAACTGAGCCTCCTGAGGACCTCAGGATTTATTCTGGTTACTTTTTATTCTAAATATTCATTGGATTAGTCCACAAAACTCTTTAGGACTTTTTTTTCCCCATCCCTTTACCCCATTCTTTCCACCCTTCCAAATGGGGCCCAGGGTAACATGAGGACAGGCTGCTCAGTGCTGGAAGGACACGTCTATCTTCCCAACCCTACCCAACCCGATCCCATCTCTTGCTTTGTTGGTCCTCACACAGCCATCCTGTGGGATTGACAGGTGCCCATGGTCCACATTCTAATGGAAGTCTCATCCCATTAAGGCTTCCTTACCCACTAGGCTTGTTCTTAAAGATGAAGAATCATTTACTTAATGAGATGCCACTTTCCTACCATCCTCATCCATTAATTATTCAGGCCTTCCCTTTATGCTTCCTCTGAGGCAAATGGTCTCAGATACACACAGCTCCCTTCCATAGGGGAATTCACCTTCTGAAATGTAGGAACGAGTCCTCAGGACAGGAACAGGAGATGGGGCAGACAGCAGCTATAGCCAACCCCTCTGATCAACTCCAAGTCTGCCCAAATTCTTCAAGCTCTGGAAAAGTCTAGAGAAGCTGCAGTTCTTAGAGATTAAATAAATCGCTCAAGGATACCCTTCCTCCCTTTGATTTCCCTTCCTTCAGTTGGAACTTTTCCCCCAAATTTCCTTTTATATCCTCTTCCTAACCTAGAGTGTATAGGCAGGGCCAGTTTGCTCCTTCTCCGGAGAGCATTGCATAGAAGCCTTTTAACTGGCTGTGGAATGAACAACTGGTTAGAAAGACTTTCAGTCTCCAGGATGTAGTTGTAAAGTCCAGGGTATTTTCAAGGGTAGGAACCTCTCCCAGGGCTCTAAAAACCTAACACTTTAGTAAATGCCTTAATTTAACTGGATAAAGCAGGTCTTTTCAGGAGTCTATTCTGAAGGACCCTTTGGCTTGTCAGCCACCACTGACCAGAGTATGCTTTACAAAGGGGCACAGAGCTGTGGCAGGGCATATGCTGAGTACTCTTCCTCGTGGTCTGTCGAGTATATACTAGCAGTAATTTTGATAACGTCATTATAATCAGAGCATAAGACTTTCTAAGCGTTTCTTTTCTTTGCAAAATAATACAGAAACCATCAGAGGGAAAAACTTGTGCAACAGCTTTCCAGGGCCCAAACTTTCTAAGGCTGGTTCATTCAAGTCTCCAAATATCACTTGCTCAGAGGCTCCTTCCTGACTCCCTTTTCTACTGTAGCAATTCTCTAGCCCCATTCACTCTGCATAACCCTACAATGGGTCACTTTTATCATGTTTACCACTACTTTCAATTTTCTTGCTCATATTAACTCTGTCTTTCCCAGGAGAACATACACTCCATAAGAGTGGGAATATTGTCTATCTTATGCTGTCTCTCCAATGTGTGGCACATCCTGGGTGCTCAATGATCTTCTCTTGAATGAACGAGTGAAGCAATGAGAGAGAGTGAGGAAGGGGGAAGACTTCGGCCTTAGGAAGGGAGTCATGATCCTCTTTGCTCTGTAGGAAGCCAGGATACCTGCAAATGCTCAGGAAGTGCTGAATATTTAACGAAGCCCCAGTGGTTGAGGGCCTTGTGGGTATGTTGCCCTGCCTAATATACCTGAAAGAGAAGGGTGGAGTGCTTTAACTGGAAATGATACTCCGATTGTTTTATTCCAAGCAGAATAAGGCCAGAAAGGGTAGAATGCCCTGGAAAGGTACTTTCCAAAAGGATTAGAATAGAAGGAAGAAGAAAAGATTAATGTGAAGTCGATCACTCTAAACTTCAAAAGGTACACACTGTACCTGGGAACATAGCCAAAGCACAAGGGTGGGTGTGGACTGCACACCCCCAAGGGCAAGTCCTGGTACAGAGAGAAGACCTGTGTGGCCCAGGAATGATGTGATATGGTAGAAAAATTAGATTAATGGGATCCCGAGTACAGATGTACCTAGACTTCACGGAGGATTTGGGCCTATAATAGGAGGGTCATCCCAGATGCCTTTCTGGCAAGATTTCGGAGTTCTTCAGCTCTCTATTAGGAGTGGCATAAACCTAGGTGAGCCTGTCTGGACCAAGTAGCCAAAGGCAGGTGGGGGATGTCCCTGCTTCAAGCGCATATGTGCTAATGCCTAGTGGGGTGCTGCCAGCAGGGGGTCTGCTCTGCGGGGAACCAGAGAGCGCTGAGAAGGATGAGACTGTCTTGCACAGGTGTGAGCTCCCTACTTTCAAAATGGTTTGGGGCCCGTTATCTTATTTTACTCCCATTTCAAACCGGTGGGGCTGGGAGGGCAGTTACTGTTTTTGTGGCCATTTATGACCATGGAGACGGAGCTCAGTGAATTTGTGGTTTACCTAGAGTCAACTTGCTTAAAACAGTAGGGAAATAGTGTTCTCTGTACCAGGTTTCTAAAATGTAGAACCCCTGCATCAAAATCACCTGGATTCAGAGTCCAGAAATCTACAGTTTTATTATAAATTCCAGGTGAAAATAAATAAATAAATAAATAAATAAATAAATAAATAAATAAATAAATTCCAGGTGATTCTTACGCATACTAATTATTTAGCCTGGCATACCATCCTTAACTCTAAACCAGTTTGTAACCCATTGAGCCATTAGCTCAATTCTGAGCATACCTATTCCTGTATTAACGTTCTTAAATAGTCTCCTTCTGAACTGGAAACACAAGGAGTTCCTTAGAAGAGAGGATCAGGTGGCTGTAAAGTGAAGCATGAACAAACATTGATAAGGCCTATTTGAAGCTCTGGTAAGAAACTCTTGTTGAAACAATCATAATTAAATTGCAGGCTGTAAAACACAGCAAAGCCTGGGAACCTGCTCTTCGGTAGTTAAAGTGACATGCAACCCAACTAGCCGATCAAGTGTTCCAGTACTAAAAAGAATTGACAAAGAGCTTTGGAGTCATTGCAACAGGCAGAACCGAAGCTCCATGGGCAGGCTGGGGACTGTGGAAACAAGATACGCTGCAACAAGTTCCAGAGCAAAACAAAGAAAGCATTTTCACACAGCTGTTGAAAGTCTATAAAGTAAGGATGGGGGAGGGTCGGCCACAACTTCCAAAGCAGTTGAAGGAAATAACCAGGGCTGATGGAGAGTGGACTCCTTGGAACAGGGTGATGGCAAGAATCATAATCTATTTCTAGTGTAAAATACCATGCATTTGTAGAAGCATATGTGAGTCGCTAAGAACAGTGTCCTCAATTCTATAGTAATCTTTTACATTTGCAGCACTCTCCATGGCTTAAAATCCTCCATATAACCACACTTCTGTGACCCTACAGCACCTTAAAAATATGAAGCCCTGTCACCATCCTTCACTAGTTGTAATCTTCACCCCTGCTCTGCAATAGTCCTCATCCATGTTTTGCAAATGAGAAAGTTTAGGCTTATAAAGTGAAGGATCTATAGAAGATCACCCAACTCATTTTAGGAGAAGCTAGGACTCAACTTCGGGGCTTTCCCTTCTCTACACCTGCCCCTCCCCACTGTTAATTCCTGCAGCTAAATAAAATGTAGCTCAGGCAATCATAGCATTTGAAGCCAACCTCCCATTTGATAGATGAAAAAACAGGTACTTACAGTATGATTGAGGATTTGTCCCAGGTCCCACGGTTATCAAGAGGGCTCAGTTACTGGAGCCCAACTCCTGATCATCCAGTTCAGAGTCCATTAATTCCACTCTGCCTTGCTTCCTCTCACAGCTTAGGGGAGCTATACATAAATCACCCAGGTTAATTTGGAGACTTGGAATAAATACCTTTAAAAAGGGAGCTCCCTAGGGGTGCATGGGTGGCTCAGTCAGTTAAGTGTCTGCCTTCGGCTCTGGTCATGATCCCAGAGTCTTAGGATCAAGCCCCTCATCAGGCTCCCTGCTCAGCCGGGAAGTCTGCTTCTCCCTCTGCCTCTGCTGCTCCCCCTGCTTATGCTCTCTTGCTCTCACTGTCAAGTAAATTAAAAATATCTTTTAAAAAAAGGGGGGGAGGAGGGAGCTCCCCAAAGTATGGGAGCCTAACAGATTAAAAAGTCATTAAGTTGATTTAAAAGGGCATCTCTGGCCTTTTACATGTAGTGACTCTAAAAGCTTGGAGCTTTTGGCTTCTCACACCTTGATATTATAATCAATATAGTTGCCACAGTAAGCAGTACAGAAATATTTGCTCTGAGTAATGTCCAGATTTCTCTTGTTGGTGTAGATGGCTATACACTCTAGACGATGGCAAAACTGTGAAAGTTGTTTTATATTAGACTCTGGTAACGGGGAAAGAATGAGAGAAAGGAAAATTGGATTCAAAACAGCCCCAGGACAAAAGGTAAAAATGAGGTGCTTTGCACAGGGATGTCAACAGGTATATGTATGTCCATGTTCATAGAAGCATTATTCAATAGCCAAAAGATGGAAGCAACCCAAGTGCCCACCAACAGATGAATGGATAAGCAAAATATGGTGTATCCGTACATGCAATGGAATAATATATAGCTGTTAAAAAGAAGGGAATCTTGTCAGGTTACAACATGGATGAACCCTGAAGACATTATGCTAATGTATTATGCTAATTAAATAAGCCAATCCACAAAAGGACAAATGTTGTATGATTCCTCTTGGATGAGGTTCTTGGGTAGTGAAATTCCTACAGACAGAATAGTGGTGGAGGAACTGTAAGAAGGGGAGCAGGGGAGTTTGTGTTTTACAGATTTTGAGTTTAAAAAAAAAATAAGTGTGACTTGTTTTTTGCTTTGTTTTGTTTTGGTCTGTTTCCTGCCTCATTTTCTATGGGCACTAGGGCTATGTATCCTTGGGACAGCCTGGGGACTCCAGTTCAAGCTCCAGGGTTTTTTCATCCCTCTTTGTTCACTGAAACCCGCACTGCAAGCAAACAATGATGAATCCAAAATGTGGGACATTATATAAGACATCCTGGCCTCTTCAAAAGTCAGTTTCCCTTAGAAGGAATGAAGAGGAGGTTATTCTAGATTGAAAGAGACATAACCAAACGCAATGCATGCATGAACTGTGATTGGTTCCTAGTGGGGAAAAAAACAACTCTAAAAGACATTTGGGGAACAACAGAAAAAGTGTGAATATTGACTCAGTATTAGGTAATATTTAAAAAGCATTGTCAATTGTTCTAGATGTAGTAATAATATTGGAGTTATGTAGTAGTAGCAGGGAGGAGCTACACACTGAAATATGTAGGAGTAAAGTGTCATGATTTGCAATTTTCAAATGACTGAGAGAAAAATACACATGTATACAATAGCAAAATAACTGAAAATTTCAAATAACAGCAAACATGGCAAAGTCATGGATAAAACGATCGCTGTATCTAAATGATATGTATAGAGGTGTTCACTATATTCTTCAACATTTTTGTATACTTAATAATATTTATTTTAAATTTGTAAAAATTGAGTATTCAAGGATTAATAAATATGAACTCACTAATAGATACTTCTCTGGTAAAATCCACCATCACTGCCAATTACTGAGTGTTCAGGGTGTACCAGGCACCTGGTACAACCTTTCACATTATTTCATGTTGTTCTAAAACACTCTATAAAGAGAGTGCTTTCATTAGTTTCACTTACAGATGAGCAAGCTGAGGTGCACAGATTGAGTAACTTCTTCAAGACTCTCAGCTAGTGAGTACAGTCAGGATTCCCATACCATCAGTCTGGCTGCAGACAGGGTAACCACTTTAGAAGTCCTGGAAGCACTGTAGACAATATGAGGCATCAAGGCAAGCCCATGATGGAGGTGTGTTGGGACCAGAAAGTCTTTCAAAGCCCCTCAAATTATGGCCATTAAGGTTATATTTCTTCTTTCTTCTTCATTTTTTTTTTCCAATTAAGCCCTAGGCTCAACTTGGGGTTTGAACTCATAATCCTGAGATGAAGAGTTGCATGCTCTACTGATTGAGCCAGTAGGGCACCCCAAGGGTGCAGTTCAACCATGTAGGAGTTGGGTCTTCTTAGGCCGCAATGCTCCAAGGTAAAAAAGCCTCTGTACCAGGATGCCTGGATGGCTCAGGCGTTGAGCCTCTGCTTTTGGCTCAAGGTGTGATCCCGGGTTCCAGAATCGATTCCCACATCAGGCTCCCTTTGAGAAGTCTGCTATGCCCTCTACCTCTTTCTCTGTATCTCTCATGAATAAATAAATAAAAATATTTTTTAAAAAAATCCTCTGTACCTGGGTTCTAGGGATAAATCTGGGTATTTTGCCGCACACACCCCACCACCACCACTCAGGGAAACTCTGGGTGTTTTACAGCTGTCATCTCCTGTGTAGCCCTACGCAAGCAGGGAGCCAGTATAATTAATTATCTCCCATTATAGTTTCAGAGGCTTGCCTGAAGTTCCCAACTCTGAGACCCACTTGGCCTTAAACAACAATAATAGCCACAACAGTTAAAATTTATCTAACACTTGCTTTGCGCCAGGCACTCTCCTAAGTGCCTAAATAGTACTAACAAATCCCTACAACATCCCTCTGCAGTAAGTATGCTATTATCTCTATTTTAGGGGACAAGAAACTGAGGCACAGAATGTAAGTGCCCAAGGTCACATAGTCAGTAAGTGAGGGTGCCTGATTCCAACCAGAGTCTGCTCATAGCTTCTGTTGATCCTGAGGGGACCCAAGAGTCCCTTAGTGGTGGTTTTCGACAATCCTGGGGAGAATTTTGTCTCAGTGCTTACCCCTGACCATGTATGTGAGTTGAGGCCTCTGACAGTTTTGTGACCTTGTGTTCTGATTCTCAACTCATTCTGAACTTGGCCTCTAAGGTCTCTGTTTCTTACAAAACAGTAGTAACTCCTAGGTGGCTTGCTATCTGAGCTGATCACCCCACCTTGCTACCTGCCTAGGATGTGGTGGCCTCGCCCTAACAAACCACAGGAAACGTGCAAGTTATCTTCAACAGAAAGAAGAGAAGGCTTTCTGGTCAGTGTCACCTGATATAACCAACCACAAAGTCAGCCACTGGACCGGACTGCAAAATAGGACAGAGCCAGCCTTCCCCTCTTCCCACCCCACGTCATCTATCCTCCCATCCAGCAGTGTCAAATGAACCCCTTACAGTAAACTACTAGCGATGCTTTGTTACCTCTCCCAGGGACACATCTTAGGATCCCTTGCAGACAACAATATCCCACCGGGCATGACAATCAAATAAGGCTTAGTTTCCTTTCTGCCATATGAAAAAATATTTATTTTTTTTTTAAAGACTTTATTTATTTATGCACGAGAGACACACAGAGAGAGGCAGAGACACAGGCAGAGGGAAAAGCAGGCTCCCTGTGGGGACCCCAATGTGGGACTCCATCCTGGAACTCCAGGATCACACTCTGAGCTGAAGGCAGACACTCAACCACTGAACCACCCAGGCATCCCAGGAAAAAATATTTAAAAAGAAAAAACAATTTCTGTTCCTCTTCAGTGGCCATACAGCCTGAAAAATCACCCAAGGCTTTGTGTTCAATGATCTCACCTGCCCCCAGCCCCCACCCCGTTTTGTCTTGGCTGGTGACAGCAGTTAACAAATAGCTTCTCTCCAATTCAAGGGTCAAGCCCAAAAAGGAAGTAAGCTGGAGGTGCCCAAGGGGATGGGGTGGGGTTGGGTGGAGAGAAGCTAAGGCTTCCCAGATGAGGGACAGAATTGAATTTTGCAGGCCTGGAAGGATATTAAAGGGGAAATGTCCCCAAATGGTGGACTCCTCTGCCTCTTATGCAGCACTCTGGAGGTTGTAGGGCTCTGGGGCAGCAGTTGGCACCTGGCAGTCATGCCTCCAAAAGGTCCTTCTAAGAGGGTCTTAGTGAAGCAATCTGGGGAGAGGAGGAGGCTGTTCTGTTTATGTGGCTCTATGCATGGGAAGGAGCAAATATTAATTATCTATAGCAAAGAATAGAAGACACTGACTCAAAAGGTCTAAAGTTTCCTCAAAGCTCCTTCCACCCTCCCCTCATCCTAGACTGGGCCCATAATTAATGCCTCAGGGACCATCTTTAATTACACGACCTTGAAAACATGGGCAAGGTCCTATGGCAGAGTGTGCAGGCAAAGTAGACACTAATACTGAAAACCTTTGAGTCTAATAGTTGCATCTTGTAACCAAAGAAGAAATATGAATAATGGTGGCTATTTTACTGACTCTTTCAGACCCCTGTTGCATTCTCCCACCACTAGACAGGCCCCCAGACTTTAGCACTGCCCAAGGGAGAGGAAGAGGGGAGTTCAATAATAGTGAATATCAAGGATCCCACCAGCCAGGCCAAGGTGGGGCACTGAGCTTGCTTCCGGTTGATTTAGAAAAATAAAAATGTGCTCCTTGATGCAGCTGGAGCAAATTCATACCTGTTATTTAGGCATCAGTGGGAGGGCAGCAGGAGGGAAGGGGGATGCTTTGAGTGATCCTCAAGTCACTAGGCACCTGGAGATGCTGCCAGGGTCTGCCCTCCTCCATTTGCCATTAGTTGGCAAAAGACAAATTAGCCCAGAGCCTCCTGAGCCAGAGTTTGCAATGCAGAGTCTGCAAGAATGTTTGCTTGGGGAGCCGCACTGTTCTTTCTCTCAGCAGGTATAATTCCATCACATGATTGCCTTGGATCTGCTTTTCCCTGCTCCAGCCCAAGCTTGCCAATTCAGACAAGCATCACTGAGAAATAAATAGTCTTTCTCTGTGTCAGCCCAGAAAACACTGGGGGTCTCTTCACACAGAATATAATGAGAATTTCCTGACTTCTGTAGTTAGGAAGGGCCTCTCTCCCTATCCCAAGGCCTACATGCTGAACTTCCTCTTTGCAGACAACTCACCGGCCTCAGTGGGGAAGCCAGGATAATTCTGCACCCCACCCCCAACTCTGTCCTGAGCTTTACAGGTCCCTGGAAGACCAGTTAAAGAAGAAGACTTCAAAGAGAGGCAGAGGGTCTAGCCCAGGGCCTCCATTGAGATAAGAACCGTGCTACCTTGGAAACTTCCAGTAGAGCATTGCTGTGTCTAGCCTCAAGGGTGATTTCTGTTGCAGCAAAAGGTTACCTAGGACAGGTACCTTTCACTGTCTGGGAACTGCTGACAAGGAAACCACTAGAAGGGGCTTTCTCAGCCCAAGCCCCAAAGGTTCAGCCACTCAGCCCAGAAGAGGGAGAAGAGGAAACCTTGTCAACGGTGGCTGCCTGCCCATTTGAACTTCTTGTGGGGTCCTGTGGAGGCAGGTCAGGGTCTGATCTTCTTCTTTCAGGCCACAGATATTCCCTCTGGATGGCTGTTGAGGATTAAGTTGGCTTGGGAGACTCTAGGATTCTGAGCAGCCCTGACCCGGACCAAGAGAATTTAGACCCTCTGGGTAAGTTCCAGGGACTCCTCCGGACTGGAGTCAGCCCCTGTGGTGACCTAATGTCTTATTTACCTGCTCCAACTTCTCTTAGAAGTGTTTTTCATTTAATAAGCCCTGATAGGAACATTTTCATGCAAAAAAAAAAAAGTTTTAAAACTCAGAACACCCTCATCAACTAATTGTTCTTACTTGTCTGTTCTCCCTCCCTTTCCTTGTCTACGTGCGTCCATACTTGGTGCAGGGTTGTTTTCTCAGTACAGATAAGTGTTCCACTTTCCTTACCAGATAACTGCTACTGTGAGCCTTTTCCTTCTGTAGCTCAGTGCTTCTGAAAGCTGGATGTGCGTCATTTGGAGCATTTGCTTAAAGTTCACATTCCTAGGTCCCTTCCGGAGTGAGACTTGATTCTGTAGGCCTCGGTGTGGGACATAGGATCCTGTACCCCCCCACCCCCTCCATCCCGACACAAGACCACAAGATTTAATGACAATATGTTTCTTATAAACAAATTATAGGGAATTATAAACAAGAAAAGCAAATCTCTGTTTTCTTCGGTGCTGGTGAAAATACACAAGGGCCACTCCAGTCCCTTAGCTGTCTCTGACAGATCCTGGATTTTCTCCATTTGCCCCTCAAGATCCACTCTTTATCCTTCTCCACCTGCTCTTTGCCTCAAGAGGCTGAGCCACAGGAGTTTGCATTGATGGGCTCTCTTTGCCCTTCCAGCCTCTGGGAGGACAGGCTGATGAGGTTGGCCTATCTATTTCCCTGGTTCCTTCCTGTGAGCCTGCCCTCCCCATCAGCTTTCTTCCTAGGTTCCCTTACCTGGTTCTGCATCCCTTACCCTTTCAGACCTGGTGGTGTTAATGGTTCCTGCACTTACCAAACCAAGAGTAGCATACCACCCCCTTTTCTTTGTCTAAGTCCAGCCTATACTTTGTAAATAGTGTCTTCATTACACTATTCTCAAATGACTCACACTCTAAGCCTATTTGTTGCCAGGACCCTGATTGAGGTAACCTTTCTAAATTAATATGGTGAAGATTTTAACTTAATTTTGCCCTTTCCTAGGCTTCTGCAAGTGGGATTTCATTTTCCCTTGGGAAAATTTTCCCTTAGTAAAACTAGAGTAGCTTATTTAAACTTTAAAATATAGAAAATAATTTGTGTTTTTTGGGGGGAAAGTAAGATCCTTACTATAGTTGCTTTCAAGAGATAATTCTGGGTAAATAGGAAAAGAATATTATAAACTATGCATTTTGAACAAGCACTGCCAGGTGGTTCTGATGCATGATGATTTAAGGAGCATTGGGTACATAGGCCCTTCAAGCTCGTCACAAGGCAGCTCATTTAAGCCATCAGCATCCCTTCTGGAGTGCCAGGATGTCCCTCCATTCAGACGCATATCAATGAGTTTGAGAAAAACAATTTTATGTGAAAGTACAGCCTAGTATGCAGACTTTGGAGAGTCTATCCTTAATGCCTGTTTTTGAAGTCCAGGAAAGCTGTGCATACTTTTTTTTGTCTTAAACTCGAGGTTTTTTTCTAAAATATACATTCCTCCATATTCCCTATTTTTAAAATTACCTATTTTGCTCAGCAACAGCTCCTCTGTGAAGCTCTTGATCCTTGTACATCTGGAATGAGAATACGGCAAGTTGCACTGCTTTGGCAGATGGTCCTGTGCCCAACAGAAGCCTTAGCCTGGATTCAGTCCCATATCTTCTTTCCCAGCACAAGCACCTGACTCAGCCTCAGAAGTGCAGAGAAGGTTATAGGACATCATCCTAGTCTGCCTCCCCAGACTCCAGTTCTACCCACTTACTTTCTCCCTAGTCTAAATGGACCATTTCCCAAATTCACTTTAAAGATATTCAATAGGAGATTGATTATAAATGTAATGTGCTCATTATTGTTCTGAGTTCCTCATTAGAAGCTCTTGCCGAAGGGCACCTGGCTGGCTCAGTCAGTAGAGCATATGACTCTTGATCTGGATGATGAGTTCAAGCCCCATGTTGGGCCTAGAGATCACTTAAAAAATAAAGATTTAGAAAAAAAGAAGAAGAAGAAGCCACAGCAGCTATTGCAGAGTACTGCTAAATATTAAGCTTTGTTCCTAATATCCATACCCACCTCCTAGAAGTATCTTACATGGATAGACTAGGACAAGTTCCAGTACAGGGTAACCATAGAAAAATCTGGAACAGAGGCAAAAAATGACCTTAGGAATCAAGTTTCCTTTATCTGTGTGTGTTCCCTGCCCTCCTCAACAACTTCACACTGGCCACTTCTTAACAGCTTACTTGAGAATTGCGTGTAATTTTCCAAAACTTACCTGCACGAACTTACATACATCATCTCTGCTTGAGGTTCAAAATGCTAGTTGTAGGCTGCCCTAGTTCCTGCCCACTAAGCCTTCCCAATGAGCTCTGAGCAGCAAGCTGCTCCCTTACCAACTCAAGCCTGGCCTGCCTGTCAGCTTCATCTGACCCAAAATAATGAACAACTGCAGCCACTGACTCCCCAGTAAACAGTAGTAGTCATTATCAAAAGTTTTGAAGCAAGTGACGATTAATCATACCTTTGTTTAGGAATATTAAAAAAACAAAAACAAAAATTGGTCATAATGAAATTCAGACTTGCCCTAGGGTCTGTGGTGCCTGGAGCATGGTACAAATGGAGGCCCACATGCCACATGTCAAAAAGTTATAAATCAAATTAACAAACTATTAAATAAGATACATTCTATCCCCCTGTACTTAAAAATAAAGTCCTTCTTAACAGTGTGGAAGGCCAGGTTCAAATATAGAATTAAAGAGTTTCTCTGAGTTCCATGCTGGGTAGAATGGAGGAAAGCTGGTCTCTGGCCCCTAACCCATTCCCAATTCAAGCTCTGTCCCAGATGACAAGGGATCCTAAGCTCATGCAATGGACATGTCCAAGCTCCACCTACGTCCCACCCCCCACCTCACCCTACCCTTCTCCGATAAACAACTACCCCTTGGGTACATTTCAGGCCTAGGAATAAGTATAGTAGTGGTGTGCTCTGTCCTCAGAACAATATACCTGGAGAAAAGTCTGGCCCAGGTCCAGCAAATAGGATCGAGAAGGGGAACAGGGACTTTGAGTCGGAACATCCCATTTGCATGTGGACTCCATACCCTGTGAAGAAATACAGCTAAAGTGGACCAAAGAGAGGCTCCTAAAGCATGGGACCCAAGGCAGAGGGGATACTATTGAAATAAAGTACTTTAGATGGAGGATACAACCAACCGCAAGGAAATCACTAAAGAGGTCATGAAGGCCTTGGGTAAAATGAAAGCCCAAGAAAGGAGAGGAGGGAAGAGATAAGACATATCCAGGAAGCAGAACATGAGCAGACAGGAGAGAGGCAGAGACCAGTGGCCCTGGGTTCAGCCGTGACAGAACTCACATCTGCACCTGGCCTTGCAGACACTTTAAAATGTGAGCCCTCCCTTTGCCTAAGCCAGTTACGGTTCTTGAAAGAAAGTACGTCTCCACAAAATATTACTTGGTCAGTTGCAAAAAGAAACCAAAGTTGGCCCAGAGAGAGGGAGAGTAAAGAAAGAAAAGAGCTAAAGACAGGTTTGGGGAAGTCATAAATTTGCAATGCAGGAATTTTTTAAAAAGGGGGCGGGGAATAGAATCATCAAAGAAGTAGGGAGAGAACTAGCTCACTGGGGTGAGCATTTAAGAAAGAGGGCTGTCAGGTGGAGGATGAGGCCTGAGAAAAAGCCACTGAATTTGGTTACTTCAAGGTCACTGGTGACCTTAAAAAAAGTACAACTACAGACAAATGTGGGCAAATGCACACGCCGTGGTGTGCTTCAGAGATTGAACGAGCTATGGCTCTTCACGGATGGCTGAGGTCTTTCTCCTTCCCTGGTACTGGCAGTGGGTACGACTGCCCCTGCCTCCTCCTCACCTCTTTCCACGGGGCGTGCTGGTGAACTCTGGCACCCTCAGGGCCAAGGTTGGTTTGAAATGTGTCAGAGAGCAGGGAATGAGGTGCCACAATCCTGGATGGAATCACTGGAAAAAACAACCAAACAAACAAGCAAAGAACCACTGGATTCTTGGGGACCCCCAGTCTTTATCTATAACTCTTCCATCTCCTCTTACCCTGCTTTGCCTTGGGATAGTTTAACGACAAATCCCAGCCTCCACTTCCCAAGCAGCCAGCCAAGGCAAACCAACTTCCCATGTTGCTTATCCTCTCTCAAGGGGGGTTGTGTGTTTATGTTCGTGTATTTTGGGGTACGAGGGAGCATGATCCCCTAAAGAATCTTTTTCCCAAGTCTCCACAATTCAGGAGTCACAACAAACAAGTAAAAATAACTTTTTATTTAAGGAAGCACATCTATGGCTTCCTGTTCACATGGCTGACAACAGAAGAACGGGGCTGTGAAGCCTGCAGAGACTTTTCCAGGGAGGTGGATTGCTTATAGCTGGAGAAAATGAGCAGGAAGGACAGCCTGTGCCCAACTTGTCCCCTGTGACCGTTGCTCAAATATAGACACTGAAGAGAGAATGTCAGATGTGTGAGAAATGACCCTGAAGATACAACAAATATTCTGATTGGCTTCCTCTCCTTTGAGGCCTCTCCCCACCCTGTCCTTACCCCATCCCACTCCATCCCACTTCAGCCCCCAACCACAATTCCCAACCTGAGTGATCTTCAGGCTGGGTGGCCCCCAGCATACCTCCTGCAAGGAGTGAAGGGGGACAGAGTCCAATGCCCTTTCCCTGATGTTTATGAAAAGGCAATAAAGCAGCACACTACAACCCCTCCAGACCCCTCCTGACAGTGTGCTCCATGAAGAAATTTAAAAATTACTGCTTGGGATACCTGGGTGGTACAGTGGGTTGTGCAACCAACTCTGTTTCAGTTCAGGTCATGGGGATCAAGCCCTGCATAGGGCTCCACACTTGGCACAGAGTCTGCTTGGGATTCTCTTGTTCTGTCTCCTTCTGTCCCTCCCCCTCATGCTGTCTCTCGCTCTCTCTCTCTCTCTCTCTCTAAAATAAATAAATAATTCTTTAAAAAAATTACTGCTCATTAGAGAAATGGGAGAGCCTGATCTTTTCCCATTGATTTCTCTCCTTTTTTTTATTCAAATATCTGCAGCTCCTGGGTGTTGGGAGCCTCTTTTAACTTTCTCTGGGGGGGGGGGGGGGGGGGCATTCCTTGATGTCTTTCCTCCCTTCTCTGGAGACAGAATTTTTTTAACCCACAGACTCAGACTGCTTTTCTCCTTTGAGGAGCTGGAGGGGGGTTACTAAACAACACACTGTTGTACATATTTCACTCGATCCTCTGAACTGCCTGTGAATGCGTACAGTTGTTCTCTTCCCCTCAAGAAAGAGAACAGGTGTTCTGAAGGGTACCGTGACTTGTCCAAGGCCACTCAGGGAATGAGTCCTGGAGTCTCAAATGGAACGTCTGCCTCTGGCTCTAAAAATCTGTGCCAGGCTAACCAAACTGAAGGCTTGGGCACTGGCTGGGGACAAAGTGTACATTGGGAAGCACAACCTCTAAACCTTGTCTTTCTCTCCTGTCAGGGAGCCCAGAATGAGGAGTAGAAAAACACATACTGCAAAGAGAAATGGGAAAGAAAACATACTGGCCCTTGGAGCACTGGCTTTAAACTGTTTTGTTGTTTTTTAAAAGATTTCATTTATTTATTCATGAGAGACACAGGGAGAGGCAGAGACATAGGCAGAGGGAGAAGTCAGCTCCTCACAGGGAGCCTGATGTGGGACTCGATTCCCAGACTGGGGTCACCCCCTGAACTGAAGGCAGACACGTAACTGCTGAGGCACCCAGGCGTCCCAGCTTTAAACTGTTTTGACTATCACCCGCAGTAAAAAACACATTTTATATCTTGACCCAGGATGTTATATAAACAAATGATATATACATATATATACAGTTTTACCAAGAGTGATGCACTCTGATATATTTTGTTCTTTTTTTCCCCTTTAATGATGGTTTTTGACACATAAGATTGATTTCACTACCCATGACAGATCTTAACCTGCAGTTTGAAAAATGCTGCCTTAAAGCATAAACTCCACATTCAGAGATAAGCTCTCATACCTTCTTGTATAAAGAGCCAAGTGGGATGGAGCCCAACACGTAATATGTGTTTAGGAAATACTTGTTGAACTTGCGGATTTTTAAGGAATTGATAACTCACAAATTAAACAATTTGGTCTGGAAACTCTTTGGTCGGCTTTATGTGAAAAAGATAATCCTAATTTTAAATCTCAACAGACACATGATTCCCAAACACAAAACTATAAATGGGTCTCTGCTATGAATCTAGGCTTGAAACTCTAAATGAAAATACTAGCCACCTGGGTAGCTCAGTGGTTGAGCAACTGCCTTTGGCTCAGGGCATGATCCTGGGGTCTTGGGATCGAGTTTCTTACAGGGCTCCCTATGGGGACCCTTTTTCTCCCTCTGCTTATGTCTCTGCCTCTCTGTGTGTGTCTCTCATGAATAAATAAATAAAATCTTAAAAGAAAATACTAGTGAATGAATTTTATTCAACAAGTATGACTTAAGTGTTCTGTACTGTGCACTGTCCTAGGGACTAGAGATACAGAAAGAAATGAGACCCAGTCCCTGCTCTCAAGGACTCTCAAGCTGCGTTGTGGCAGGAGATTGAGAAGTGAAACCAGAATTACAATGCAGTGTGAGAAGGGTGGCACAGGCTGTCATGGGAGTGGAGGGGAGTTACTAACCCATTCTAGATGAGACAAAACACATTTCCTCAGGGTCATCCCAGCCTATACTTTAAAGATGAATGATAGCTGGATGGGAGGATAAGTAGAGGAGTGCTATATCAGGCAAAGAGAATATCATATGGAAAGTTGTGGCAGGGGTGGCTGGGTGGCTAGGCATTTAAGCTTCTGCCTTCAGCTCAGGTCATAATCCCAGGGTCCTGGGATTGAGCCCTGCATCAGGCACTCTGATCAGCTGGGACTCTACTTCTCCCTCTCTCTCTGCCCCTCCCCTGTACTTGTGCTCATGCTCTTGTGGGCTTTCTCTCTCAAATAAATAAATTAAATATTAAAAAAAAAAAAAAGCAGTGGCAATTTGTTGATTGTCCCCCTACAACCAATCCACATTTCCTGTCAGCAGTGTCCTAATTATTCGGGAAGGGGCGGTGGGGGAGGGGGGCAAGGGAGTGTTCATTCCTACTCAATTATCATTCAAGGGAAAATCCTGATTAACAAGAGCCAAATATGATGGTCCCAGGCTCTGCACCAGTTATTAGTTTAGGAATGGGCATAACACCCAAGTCTGACTAATGAGATTCCAGAGCATACCTTCTAGCAGGGGACTTCAAGACAAGTTTCCTTGTTCTCAAAAAAGAGGTTCACAGTAAGAAACAGCCATTCGTCTATTGGATCCTACATTGTCTCAATGAGATGTCTGTGATGCAGCCATCTTGTGAGCAGGAAGCAATCTAGTTGGAACAGAGCAATCAAAAAGTTAGAAAGACCAGGGACCTCCATGGCCTTGGTGAGTAGCTGAATTAGCTAGACTCTAGAACTACTTTATCCCTGGACAAGATGTCATGCAAGATAAAAGAATTTTCCTTATTGCTAAAGTCAGTTGAGTCAGGGGTTTAAGTTACACGTTACTCCTTACTCGCAGTCAAAATGAACCTAAACTGATACAAAAGCTATGAAGATATGAAAGGCATGTTCTGGGTTCTGCAAGGCAACAATTGTATACAAAGTTCAGATCATACTGTGCTACAAGCTTCAGCTTCAAAATGAGACACAAATCACTATTAAATATCTGGAAAACTCAACCTCATTCTTAAAGAGAAATGTACTTCAAAACTAAAATTAGATGCCATTTTTCATTTCCATATTGACAAAGATCCCAAAACTTGATAATATCCAATATTGTCAAGGGGAAACAAGTTCATTATTTGTTATGAGAGGATTATGGATGGTATAAATCTACTGAAGGCAATTAGGCAATACTAACACTTGCCTGATGATCTGACCACCCCGAGGCCAATCTAAGGAGAGACAATATGATGGTCAGGCTGACTTGAGCATCCTGATCCATTCAAAGATTGTATTTTATTTGTAATTTGCTAAACCTCTATATCCCATTCCAGTTCAAGTGTCTCTTTCAGGCCCCTTGTCCCCTCCCCTCATACCTCCTAACCAGCTAAGGTCCCAGTTTCAACTGCATTGCAGGCTGGCTACCTACGCGTGCCTTCTGTGAAATCTTCTTTTCTTTTTTTCTTTTTTTTTTTTCCTGTGAAATCTTCTGAGACAATTCTCCATCTCAGAGTCTGTTTCTACGAAACCCAATCTAAGATACTATATATGTATGCAAACATGCATACATATATACACACATTTCTTTACAAAGGAAGCTACAAAACCTTCTGCGTTGTCTAAAAAGATGTGAATGAATGGAAAAATAGATGTTCCTGGATATGCAGCCAAAATATTACATAAATACCTGTTTCCTACAACTTCAGTTATAGATCTAGCAGAATCTTGTTTAAAAAAAAAAAAAACTAGAAGGCCTAACTCTGGGAAACAAACAAAGGGTTGCAGAGGGGGAGGTGGGTGGAGAGATGGGGTAATTGGATGATGGGTACTAAGAAGTGCACTTAATGGGATGAGCACTGGGTGCTATACTATATGTTGGCAAATTGAATTTAAATAAAATATATTTTTAAAAACTTGAAGGATGTTTTTTAAACATATGGCAAAAAAGAAGAGAGAAAGGAAAATTCTAAACAGACAAGAAAGAAAATTTATTGGGGCAAGGAAGTGAAGGAAGAATTAATTACTATCAAAACTAAAAACCCATAAAGCAACAAAAATAGGATAGTGAAGTCTTGGTGTAAGAATAGACAGATTCCTGGAATATATTAGAAACATCAGCAATGCATCCTAATTTTCATAGAAATTTTAGTGTATTAAGAAGATGTCACAATACAATGAGATAAAGTTTTTTTTTTTTCCATAAATAGTGGAGGGAAACTGATGAGCAATTTGGGAGGAAGGGAAGAATTTAGATCTACCCTTTACATCAAAGTGAATTCCATTTTATTTATTTATTAAGTAATCTCCATACCCAATGTAGTACTCGAATTTACAACCTGGAGATCAAGAGCACATTCTCTGCCAATTGAGCCAGACAGGCACCCTAAATTCCATTTAATTTAAAAACTTAAGTGTACTTAAAACTACAACATTCAGAAGAAAATAGGGTTAAATATTTATCACAGCTCTAGTGGGAAGGTCCTTCTGGTGACTATCACATTAATGTATTTTATTTTCTTCATCACATGTACAACTTCCTGAAATTATTTGTGTTATGTTTCCTTCATAACTTTCATCCACAAGATAATAAACTTCATGAGTACAGTATTATTATAGAGCAAAGATGGAAGTACTTGACAACATGAAGATTTCAGAAAAGAAATTTTGTATGTTAAAAAAAATCAACACAATACAGGAAAAATAACATACTAGCAGATATATTTACAAAAAAAAAAATGCCAAAAAAGATTAATGACATTGTTATCTCAAGAATTCACACAAGTTGATAAAAATCTTATTAAGACCCCAGCTAGGGCAGCCCCGGTGGCTCAATGGTTTAGCACTGCCTTCAGCCCAGGGCATGATCCTAGAGACCCGGGATGGAGTCCCATATCAGGCTCCCTGCATGGAGCCTGCTTCTGCCTCTGTCTATGTCTCTGCCTTTCTCTCTCTGTATCTGTCATGAATAAATAAAATCTTAAAAAAAAAAAAAGACCTCAGCTAATATTGGAACAAAGATTTGTAATAAAATAACTCACAAAAAACCATACATTAGTAAATATGTGAAAAATATTCAATTTTATTAGTTATCAAATAGAAGCAGATTAAAAGAAGTATGGTATTTCTTTTTCTAAGTTAACTAAACTAACATTACTAAATTAACCCCCCCAAAATTAAAATGTGAATCCCTAAATCTGGAGCTGATGATATTGGTACTTGTATTTATGGTGAGTAGTATCATAAATGGATGCAATCAATTAGGAAAATAATTGAAAGTCCCCAAAATGTTTATGCCCTGTGACCAGTACATATCTTTTATTTATTTATCTTTAAAAATAGGTTCTATGCCCAATGTGGGCTAGAACTCACAATCCCAAGATCAAGAGTCACATGCTCTACCAACTGAACCAGCTAGTGCTCTCAATATATCTCTTTGAGAGAATGGATCTCTACTTCTGCAGATGCTCTGTTTCTACAGAGCAGTAGAAGCATCAAGCCATTGTCAAGATCCGGCAAAATCCTGACACAGCCTCCCCTCCCAGACCACATTTCTATACCTATGCTGTCCAGTACAGTAGCCACTAAGCACATGTGGCTACTGAGCACTTGAAAGCTTGATAGTTCAGGGGCATCTGGCTGGCTCAATCAGTTAAGAGTCTGACTCTTGGTTTCAGCTGGGGTCATGATCTCAGGATCATGAGTTCAAGCCCTACATCAGGCTCTATGCTGGGTGTGGAGCCTACTTAAAAACATGTATATATATATATATATATATATATATATATATATGTATGTATATCTCAAAGACTTAGGGGGAAGATAAGAAAAAATGGATCATTAATCATTTTATATTGATTACATATTGAATTGATAATATTTTGAATACATTGGCTCAAATGAAATATATTATTATGGTTAATTTGATCATTTTACTTTCTTTTACTTTTTTTTAATGTGGCTATTAGAAAATTTTAAACTACCTATGTGGCTCACATTCTATTTATTCTGGACAGCTCTGTCCTAGAATTGCCCTAAACTGATATGACCAGCATCCTGGGGAATCACCTAATTTCTAATCGACATTATTCTTTGTAGCTAGCATTGTAGCAAGGCTGGCTTTTTTTCTAGAAGAAGGAGCAGGGAAGGCTAAGTAGATGGTTCAGCAGATGAAAGTGCCTCTGCCAATATTATTACCCTAATGACCTTATTCCTGTGCCTGATATTCTCAGATGAGCCACAGTGGGTTGTTGAAATAAAAGGAAGCTACCTGGCAGTGATTGCTTTTCCAGACTTAACAGTCCTCTGGGACTGGGTCTTCGACTTGGGTCCATCCATGATGCCACCACACAGATCTACAAATATAAACAGGTTATAACATGTTCCTGCTTCACTTGCTTCAATGATTCTTCTTTCTGCCTGCCTGCCTTGGCCACAAAGCCCACAAGACCTGGCCTTGCTTGTCCATCTGTCCTCTTCTTTCTTCTCTCTCTAGACTTCTCTCTCTAGACTCCAGCCACACCAGTCTGATTTCACTCTCTCAGCCAGGCCAGCTTCTTTTCTCTCTAAGCCTCCAGAACATACCATTTCCAGCCTAAAGTGGCCCTTCTAGTCACTGTTTATCACATTAGTGTATTCTGCTCTTTCATCACACCTATACCTTCCTGAAATTATTCTTGCTGTGTTTCCTTCATTACCACTCATCTTTCCTCCATAAGATAAAAAACTGCATGAGAAGAAGGATCATGTCTACCTTGTTCACCACAACATCCCAGGTCTTAGAACAGTGCCTGGTGCATATAGGGGCTCCTCAAATGTTTGTTGGTGAGTCTATGAATGAATGCCAAATTATTCCTCTTACTCTTCCCCAGATATGCTTTGAGTTTTCTTATCTCAAAGAAAATCTTACCTCAAAGTGTCTTTGCTTTTGCTGTGTCTTCCCAACTAGAATCTTTATTCTAATTATCTAAAATGACATACTTTCCACCTCAAATACAAACCACCCAACTCAAAATCATTTGGTCATTAGGAGGCTTTTTGGTTTTTGTTTTTTTAATCACACATAATAAATCCAGAGTGGTGCCATTCCAGAGCGGCCTAACTCAGTGGCTTAATGATGTCCTCAAGGAACCATGCTCTCTTCAACCTTTCCTGTCTGCCACTCTTACCATGCCAGCTATTGACCTAACCCTCCTCCTTTAAGTTGCAATATGGTGACAGCAGCTCAAGCACTATATTCTTGTACAGCATCTCAAATCCAGAGAATCTCAGACTTACAGAATTTCCCAGAAGTCTCTTCTGCAGAGTTCCCTTTTATATTTCATTGTCCAGAATTGTAGTACATGCTGCTCATTTCTAATCCAGCCCACTTCTAAACCAATTACTGGCAAGAGCTAGAAATTTCTAGCTAGAAATTGGCCTAAAGAATTAAGATGGGCCTCCTTCAGGCTACTTTGTGAATTCCTGGTCCTGGGGAGTAGAGGCTGCTAAAATAACAAAGGAGGGGGATTGGGTGGGGGAATGGGGCCCGGAAAGGCACAATGGTCTCAGAATAAACCACTGAGAGTTTACAAGCCACAAAACCCTACTAGATTTTCAAAGTACAGCTCAAATCTTGGGTCTTTCATTAATCCTCTGATTATCTTAAATAGAAGTAGCCACTCCCTCCTTGGGTTCAGGCCAAAAACTTTGGAGTCATTCCTAGTTTCTCTCTTTATTCATAACCCCATATGTGTTAGCTATCTTGTCTACAAAAAACATTCAGAATCTAATCTTATCTCGCAACACTCAGTCCTATTACCATGGTCCAAGCCAACATCATTTCCCCCCTGGATTATTGCCTGCTCACTAGCCCCAAGCTTCTCTTCCTGCACCCCTATCTAAAAAACTTAACTCACTCTGCTTCATTTTCCTTCAAAGCACTTGTCATAAGTTGATGAATTATATGTTTATTATTTGCACTCTGTCTTGTCTTATTAGAACCTAAGATCCATGAAGCCAAGGGTTTTATCTGTTTCATTCACTGGTTTAGCCTCAGTGCTTACAACAAAACGTAGCATGTAACAGGTGCTCAACATACGTGTACTGAATACTTGCACACTTCTTTGAAGTGTGTGGTGCGCTTGGCATGGTCTCAGGCTGTTACCTTCATGTGTGCACACATGCTGTCTCTTCAACGGGAACATAAGCTTCTAAGGGTCAGAGCGGAGTCTTACCGCACCATTCCTGGCATGAAGGGGGCACTCACAAGTTTGTGTGGTTGACAGATTTAGAGGGAAAACACATTAGGGCAATGAGAACTGTTATCATTTTACGTACCCTGTACTTGGCAGGATTCTGAAAAGATGAAATATGGGCTAGGACAGCACATTTAGGGCAGGGTGTGGAGCTTGGGATTCTGCGCTAGAATATGGTCCAAATTAACTCCTTGAGGAAGAGGAAGATGGCAACTCTCTGATATTGAAAGAAGAAAACAAGGGCATATTTCCTACCTGGATTTCCCCTGGAACTGGTCTTCCCACGTTTGTTTACAATCTCACAGTACTTTGCAATGGATTGGGCCTCAGTCCTGTTAATTGGTGGCAAAGATCTCTACTTAGCAGATGCTAAACAGAAGCAAAGCAAAACTAAAGAGTGGTTTAAGGTCACCTAGAGTCGCTGCTCAAATTTAGGAAGGAAACTCAGATTTCGTCCAGGTCCCACCCCCAGCTGCAGCGCTCCAGCCTCCCAGTATACTGTGAAGATCCCAAGAGGGGCACCGAGCCCTGGAGAGGAAGTCCTGTTAGCCCTCGCTCTCACTTCTGTACCCAGCGCTCTCACGCCAATTCCAGCAGCAAGGCCAATTACCAGACCAAACACCAGACTCAAGGGAACCAGACCACTTTCAAATATCGGTAGCATTACTTTTCCCCCGAGGAGAAAGGGACACATGAGGAGACAGAAGATCGTGCTTTAAACAGAAGAAGAAAAAGATATCATTGGATGTGCACTCAGCCAAAAAAGCAAACGCCAGGAATAACTGAGCATTGTTTGAAGCCAAGTCTGTGCAGAAGGGACCCAGGTGGAGGAGGAGGCAGGAGGTAAGGTGGTCTGAGGACGCAGAGCAAATGCCCCACGGGGAGGGGCAGGAGCAGAGGGACGTATTTTAAGCAACCTTAAAAGCCTAGATTTAGCATCCTGCAGGAAATGAAAAGCAGGTGGGTTGGTTTGGAACTTGTTTACGTTTTACTGGCCTCCAATGAGGCTCCCAGGACAGAGTTAGAACTGGAGAGAAGGGATACTTTAGGCAAATATTGACAGGTGTCCGTTCTGAGGGAGTGGGGCCTCTCACTCTGGATCATTGCCCCGCACCCCCCAGGAGAAACCAAAGGAGGCCAAAGATTCCTCACTCCCCCGGTCTTGCACAGGTCTGGCTGGAATAGATATCAATTTGATTTAACTACTGATCTGCTTGCACCAACTTAAGGAACTAAGTGTTAACACACCTTCTCTCTTGCCTTCACATCACACCCCACGGGGCAGAGAAGCAGAAACAGAAGCCTAGACGTGGGGAGGACACAGAATGGTTAACACCAGAGGTCCTGAGGTTTGTAGAAGGCACGTTAGAACACAGATTCCTGGCTCCCACGCCCAGAGTTTCTATTCAGTAGAGCTGGGAGAGGCACAATGGCCACACATGGGAATTACCTGGCCATTAAAATATACTGGGCCCTATCTCCTAAGATTCTGACATTAACAGTACGGGGTGTGACCTGGATATTGTTTAAAGCTCTCCAGATATTTCTAAGGCATGATCAAGGTCGAGAATCATTGATTTTCTCTCTTGCCTGCCATTAGTATTACAGCCCCAGCTTCATTTCAATTTACCTTCATAACGTGGCCTCGGGCAGTTAGGGCCACAGGAGACCATGGGATCCAAATTAGGCTTAAGCCTAGATTAGAGGGAAAGGGCTAAAAAAAATATTGCTCTCTGAGACACAGACTATCAAAAATTTATGTAAATGCAGGCAATTACCCTTTTATGTAATGTGTCCAGGAAATAGGACTCCTAAAAAATGTTTCATAAGTAAGTTGCTGCTAAGAGGCAGCAAAAGTAATCATCTTTAATGCTTATCGAGCACTTATTTTGTGCGATGTACTCTTCCTAATGCTTTCTTTTCAAACCCACTTAATTCCCACAGTAACTGGATGCCCTGGGTACTATCAGCATCCCCCATTTCATAAATGAGGAACTAAGGCAACAAAGGAGCAGTCATCTGTCCCAGATCGCCCAATTAACAGGTGGCAAAGCTGGCTCTAAAACTTTGCAGGGGGGGAGGGGAGGAGAGGCATCTGCATTACTTACAGAAACTATTCAAAATACAGATGACCAGGCCCCATCACAGACCAGTAGGGATTGGGATCTCTTGAGGTGGATCTTTATCAAAATTATTTTTAGCAAACTCCCTGGAGAGTCAATTGTTCACCAAGGTGATGAGACCACTGTTGGGGTGTCAAATGAAGGCTTTGGAATTTAAACAATCCTAAATTTCATTCTGTTTCCACCACTTATAACTGGGATCTTTGAGTAAGCTAACTATCCTCTCACTGAGCTCCCATTTCTTCACCTGGAAAGGAGAATGGTAGTAATTTGGGGAATTATTCTGAGGATAACATGGGTCTAAAGCACTTAACATGGTGACAGGCCCATGCCAGTAGAGCAGAAGAATGTTTTGAGACATTGAGTCTTCCCTGCTACCATCAGCATCACACACTTCACTTCCCTCTCACACCCTACAGTCCAAGACATGCCCTGCCCCAGGGAAAAGTGGGGTGGATACAGCTGGAATGCCAAACAAAAAAGTTGGTTGCTCAGGTTTTGAGATCCGTATGAGAACACAAGACGTAGTCTTGGGAGAAAAGTACTTCTGAGCAAGGAGCAATGATTTGGCCCTAACCAGTAGACAAATAACTGGTCCAAAAGAACTCCTTTCCCATTCTCCATCCAAGGTAACCTTCTCTTGAGGATTATAGTAGTGTTACACGGACTGTAGGGATAGATGGTTTCCTAGAGAGGCCCTAGTCCCATCATTTTCCCAAGGTGGATCCCCTCAGAAGAGACAGGACTGTGGTTGGGGTAGGACACACCAGATCAACTTTGAGGAAACTGAGAGTGGTGGAGGTTTGCATCTACTTCCTATCTAGGGAGGGTAGCTCTGCAGCTGTGCTTATGCCACAGTGAGATAGAGTCAACAGAGATAGAGTCAATAGAGTCAACTCTATTGATAGAGTCAATAGATGGCTGTACAGTAGGAGAAATGAACGAAGTGACAGCCTTGTTTCCTGTGGCCCCAAAGAGGTTTGGGAAAATAACTGGACCATCCTCAAAACCTGAAAAGGGCTCAGAAGTGAGTTAGCTCAGAGTGACAACCAGCAGCCCAAAGGAGTCCCAAGTCCCTGATTTTTGCCCCAATCACAACCCTCGACTTTACCAACCATTGGACACTGGGATCCGCAGCCTTCAGTTTACCTTATGGAAAAGGGAGTTGATTGATCCCTGTAGGGCCACTTCATTTGTGCCTAGGGAAAATTAAAGCAGTAAGAGACCACAGAAGTAGAGGAGCAGATTTAGTTTATGATTTAGTGAGCAAGGAAAGATCTTGGGGCACCTAGTTGGCTCCCTAGGTAGAGTATGTAACTCTTGTGTTCAAGCCCCACCACACTGGGCATAGAGCCTACTAAAAAAAGAAATGAAGAGATGTTGCCCTTTTTTCAAGGCAGCTCTCCTCCACACTAACATATCACAGGGTATCAGTACCTTATACTTGACTGTGAGGTTTCTGTGCAGAGACCAACAATATAGATTCTTTATCCCCAGACCAGTTGAAGCTAAGTTCATGCTACTTGACTCAAGATATCATCAAGCTCTTCCATTCTAGACCTAAAGTGCTATTTCTGCTAAGGAACTCTGGTGAAGTGTGATTTAGGTCATTCCTCTTGAATTCTGGTTTAATTCATTGCTGGCATTTCTGAAGTAGTTTAGGGTGAATATCTGAAATAAATGAGTCGTCTTGGTCCCTCTATTTTTTCTGTTTCCCATTATTTTCTAACTTAAACATTTCAGGACTAAGGATTAATATATCCTCAGTGCTGGCAACAGGCAAGCCATTCTGTAAACTATATTGGGAAATTAATGGACTTCCATTTGGGGAGAAGTAAACAAAAGTAGATAATATATATGCCTGTTTATCTATAGACACACAGTATTGGGAGCCTGAAGAATGGTTGAGTAATTCTAAGACAGCCTTGTCATTAGGTTAAAAAAACACAACCAGCCAACACCAATTTGGTTTTTTTCATGCTGTCAGCTGGAAGCTGAGAGAAGTAAAATGTTAAATTGAACCTAAAGGAGACTTGAAGTATTTTGAGGGATGTCTTAAGAAATTAAGAAGACGCTACATTTGCTCTCATGTTCTCCACCAAATCCACTCTACTTGCATGTTAGTGAAGGCTGCTCTCAGATTCTGGGCTCCCAGAGGAAATTGGGAGGATTCCCTGCACCCATTGTGACTATGATCTTGTGGTTTAACAGGTATGCTTAGAAGATCTCTTCAGATTAACCCCCTGGATGGTTTGGGGGACAGAGAGAGCTAGAGGTAGCTAGAGGCAGCCAGAGACTTTGCAGGCTCCTTCCATGGTGGGCACTTGACAGCAGGCAGGACCAACTGTGTTATCCACCACAGTGTTTGTTCTTCCTCGATCCAAAGTGCAAACATTTCTCCTTAGCTTATTGCACAAGAACATTATAAGAAGCATCTGATCCACTTCTGTATAAATGTAGTTCTCATATCATGTATGGTATTTTGATTACTAACATTAGTATAGCACCCTACAGTTTGCAAAATACTCTCTCAGACACGTGATCTTATTTGATCCAGTTATACACAAGCCTCATCAAAGAGAGCAACTAGGGTAGCCTGGGTGGCTCAGCAGCTTAGCGCCGCTTTCAGCCCAGGGGGTGATCCTAGAGACCTGGGATCAAGTCCCACATCGGGCTCCCTCCATGGAGCTTGCTTCTCCCTCTGCCTGCGTCTCTGCCTCTCTCTCTCTCTCCCTCTCTTTCTCTCTCTCTCTGTCTCTCATGAATAAATAAATAATATTTTAAAAATTAAAAAAAAACACACACACACACAAAGAGAGCAACTATCATGAGCCATCAGGAAACAGTGGATGTACTGAAGTTCTCCAGAACTTGCTGTCAGGGAAACCCATCAGTACTATTTAATGAAGAATATCAGTTTATCTGATAACTGAAAAAAAATTACAAGACAGTTTATACAGTATGAACCCATTAATGCAAAAAAACTATGAGTATAGCTATATATGTATAGAGACGGCTTTATTTGTATACTATACTCACATAAATATATAGATATAGGTATATGTACATACATTCAAATGTTTGTGTATAATTTTATAATGAGCATTATTTTTATGTTGTTACATATTTATAATATTCATATTACATTTTATAATTAATCATTACAATAAAGTATATTTCAGAAAAAAGCTTATTGTAGTTATCACGTTGCAATGTACACAAATATCAAATCATTATGTTATATACCTGAAACTAATATAATATTGTATGTCACTTATACCTCAATCATAGATAGGTATGTAAGTCAATAGAATAATAGATTGATAAATAATCTGGGGTGAAAAAAGAAAGAAGAGAGATAGCAAATTAGAGTTGGCATTTCTTTTCCTCACCCTCACTCAAGGGAAGAAAGGTGATTGTTATGTTGTAAAGGCCTACATTGTGCTGTATTTGGAAGACAGGCCTTAGAAGAGAGAAGGACTCTGACAGGAAGACAAGGACCACACTCCAGTAGTTTTGTCTCACTGGCCTTATACAAACCAGATGCTTGCCAAGGGTTAGAGCTTGAGAGCTGTGATGAGAGCTGTGTTGTCAAAGAAAGATATCTTCTGTCCCTGAAAGTAACTCAAACTCATCCACAGGTGATCCAGTCCACAAGTGAGTCAGAGGATCAAAAGTATCAGACTTTACATATGTTTTCTCTGGCCAACTTCGCAGATAGCCCCGGGCTTACACAACTTAGCTCGAAAACAGAAATTGATGGCAACTCCTGTGTCAGCTTCCAAGGAGGTGATGCGGTGTAGCTGAAGAATAGAGCATTCGAGTCAGGCATTTTTGTGTTTGAACATCTGCATTACTGCTTACTTACATGTGTCCACAGGCATGATCTTAAGCTCTCTGAGCTCCATTTCTCTGGTAAATGCGACCAATAATACCTGTATCAGAGGATTATTTCATGGACACACCTCAAGTTTCGCTCTATAGAAATGATGCTGAATTGCTGGTTATCAGAGCTAGGATGCACACAGGGTGACCAATCAGACTTTGCCGGTATCCCACATTCACTGCATCAGATTGAATTTCTGTCACTTTGTGTATGTTATAGGGTCACTCCTGTGGCATCTGCAAGTATGAATAAATTGAGTGTGTTTTCTTTAATAGGAAATAGCGCTGTTCGTCAATTCTTCTACAAACAAATGAATATGCTGGAGGTTGAGATTCTACAAATAAACCCCACATTTCTCTAAAATGAAGGATGCTTTGAGAGTCCACTAGATGTAGGAAAAAGACTCCCACAATTGGCTCCCTTTGCTGTTCTAATAAAATCTTCATTAGTCCTCCCCACTCCCATCCCAACCTGTACACTTCCACAGACCAAGAATAACATACCTAGTGAAGTGGACCCTGAAAAACATGACTGTCTTCCTAACCATCTGGGAAATTCCTTAGAAAAAGAAGATTTTGGGGTGCAAGGTGATTCAATTTGCAAACGTTGTATAGTCCCTTTGGCCACCAATTTCCTCAGCAGTAAAAGAAAGAATTAAAGATCATTAAACTCTGTTATAGTTTTGACATGCGGGCAGCCCAGTAGCTCAGCAGTTTAGTGCTGCCTTCAGCCCAGGGTGTGATCCTGGAGACGGGGGATCGAGTCCCACGTGGGGCTCCCTGCATGGAGCCTGCTTCTCCCTCTGCCTGTGTCTCTGCCTCTCTCTCTGTGTGTCTCTCATGAATAAATAAATAAAATCTTTTTAAAAAAAGTTTTGACATGCTATGTCTTGAATCCTCTTCCTTGAGTGTTCCATCATGTATTCCCATTGTTCCACCTGCATTTGTGCAATAGCACCTCTTACCTGGGGTGTCTAGTCTTGTTTCTCCAAAACCATGCTACATGGAGGCTGCAAAATGATCTTTCCAAAATGACATCTACCTCTAGTGTTTTGGTGACTCTCCATTACCTCCAAGATAAATTCCAAATTCTCAGCACAACCCTCAAGGACTTGTCTACCTTCCCAGCATCATCTCCTATCACATCACCTCTCATGCAACTCTGAGCAAACAGAACTTAGAGTTTCTCTCTTGCCTCCGTGCTTTGCATATACTGTTCTCTTTGAATGGAATGTTCCTCTCCATGAACACCCAACATTTCCTAAGCTAACTATTCCTTCAAAGTTAGCTCAAGTACCACATTCTCCAAAAGGCAGTTAGATACCTCTCTTCTGCACCCCAATCAGACCACATGAAATAACTCTGTCATAGTACTTATCACACAGCATGAGTTTGTGTTTTCTAAAAAAAAAGGCTACCTTTCTGCTCTGGCGAAGGACTCAGTACTAGCAGCATTACTGGTATAGGTAAAACTCAAGGGAGGGGCAGGTATGCAGGTCCCTGTTCTCCCTGGTTCTGGCAGAGAGGCAGGGTCAGGCTGGGGTGCAGTTGGACGTGTCGTAGGGCAGTGCTCCTGAGGAAAAATTCCTTGTTGCTCTTCCTTTTTATAGGTCAGCTTGAGAGGAGCTTTGCTGGCTGGCAGGCAAGGAGGGAAGTATTTTGGGGTTCAGATACTGAGCAGTATGAGTTTAGGGTCCCACTACTTAGGGAAATGCTTGAAATGTCCAGCTAGAGGCCTGACATCTCCTAGTCCCATAGGAAATTGAGGTTTGGTACAGCCAGCCCCTCCTGTTGGAGCAAGAGGGAGCTAGCCCATTGCCAGGCAGCCTCAGAGAAAGCCCCTGAGGCCATTCATTGGTCAATCCTACTCATCACAGCATACTTCCTACTCATATTCCCCCAAACCAAGCTAAGTAGCTAATACATTAAAGGTACTCACTAGGGGCCCTTGGGTGGCTCAGTTGTTAAACAACTGACTCTTGATTTCAGCTCAGGTCATGATCTTGGGGTCATGAGATCAAGCCCTGAGGTGGGTTCCAAGCTGAGTGTGGAGACTGCTTAAAACTCTCTCTTTCCCTCTGCCACTCCCTGCCCTCATCTTCAGTGCGTGTGCACTCTTTCTTAAAAAAAAAAAAAAAAAAAAAGTATTCAATAAACAACTATACTAAGTACCTATTGTATGCAGGTAACTTGACATTTTATTTATTACTAGTTCTCACAATGACTGTGCAAGATAGGTGTTATTAGCTCCACTTTATAGATGGGAAAATGGAAGCTAGAGAAGGCTAAGTGACTTACCTAAGATCATACAGCTAGAGCAAGGTGGAGTTGGAATCTGAACCCACATTTCTATGATTCCAAAACCAGTGCACTGGTCCCCAAGTTGTGTAGCCTTCCTGTATGAAGCACATAGACATTCCCTTCACCTCTCTTTCTTTCCCAATCTCTGATTCTGTCCCTATCTCTCTATCTCCATCACTCTCTTGTCTATGGGTAGGCACTCCTCACTTCTTTTCCTGAAGCTCAGGCCTGGAGTGCCCTCCTACTGGATGTGCTTTTTTCCAGTGGGGCCTACTGACTCATCTGTACTCTTACAGGCTGGCCTGGAGCTGTTTTCTTTATCTACTCCTGGTCTAATCTGATCTCTATTTTCCGAACCCAGTATGTACCTGAAAAGCAGTGTTTATCTGCTGTTTGTAAAAGCTCCAAGTAAGATGAAAGGTAAATTCGGAGCAGGAACAATGTGGAAGCTAAGAGACAGGAGCCAAACTTGGTTCCTTGGCAAGGCTATTGGAGACAGAATGTGACCCAAGGTCAGTCAAGCCTGGGCTCTGAAGCAGGAAAGGCCTCTGGCCTTCTCACTCAGCAAGATGTCCAGGGAACAACCCAGAACGTGATCACTCTGGCAGAGCCAGCTTCTGTATTCCCCCAGGGACTTGTAAACCCTAACAATCACTGTCTCCCTCCCCCTCCTCCTCATGAAAAGCATTTATTAAATAGCCTAATTATTAAACAAAGCAGGTGGAAAAGAAAGGTGGGAAATTGGAAGGTTAAACTGAGCTTTTTAAAAAGCCAGAAAAATGACTCAGTGTGTATAACACCTCATTTAGAGAATAAAGTGGATGTTCTAGATCTAGCCAGGTGCATTGTTGAACCTGTAGCAGAGAGATATGGAAACAGACCATTTTTTTCCTCTCTCAGTCATAAACACTGTGAGCTCAGAGCTGAACTGGCAAGCTTCTAGAATAAATTCAGGGGATTTACTTTCCCAAGAAGGGCAGAAAACTGACAGAATCACAGGAAAGAAAAATATATAGTGTCTGTTCCAGTCACTGTTTGGAATATGGAAAGACATTTTATTATCAAATTAACTAGACTGTAAGCTCCTTGAGGTAAGAAGTTGTGCTCTATTTATTTTTGAGTTCTAAGATGGGGTCCAGTGCCTGGTGTATAGTGGGTGCTCAATAAACATTTGCTAGAAGAAAACTCCAGGCAGGAGCTGAGACTCCTACCACATTGTACTCCCCTCGGTGCCCAGCTCTAGGGAATGAGTGATGGGGACATTAACGCAGTCTTAGATCCACCTTTGAAGGAAAGCATAGATGCCTTTGCAAGTGGTGCTATAATTTCCCTAATTATCCAAGAAGTCTGTGGTCAGTTCCTAATATCATCTTGATTTTACCTCCTTAGTACACAAAACTCTTGCTAAACGAACCTAGCTGCTAAAAGGAGACCGTTCTGGTGGCTTTTCTTCATCCTCCTGACAAGTCAAACAGTCCTGAACATCTAGAGCCATCGGAGCATTTCTTCTGGTCTTGTCTGAGGACAGGTCAGGCTCCTGGGATTCCTGTGAAAACTGGTTTAGTTTACCTCCAGCTTTTCTGGTTTCCTCCCTTCTAATCTCTCCTCTTCCTCACTCTTTCTTTGGCTTGCCTTAGCTGACTTTTGACTCTTTTTCCTTCAGCAGCTCCACCCTCCACCAATTCAGCTGATCTTCTCTCCCTCAGCTTAGCACATCTGCAGAGGGTCACATCTGGATCATATGAATTGCCAGGAAAGGACACAGAGTGTGCAGGGAAACTGAGGCAGAAGCAGGGAGAGGCAAGAGCTTTTCTCCCAAGGGTCCCTGGTGGGGACAAGTGGGGCGTTCTTTTCCTCTCATATAGAGACAGATGCAGGTCATTCACTTGGGAGGCAAGGTGCATCCTGATATAATAGCTCCCTTCACAAACACATAAAACCTCCTTATTTCCTAGCAGAAAGACAGAAACTCCAAAAGATTAGGAGACCACCCCCTCCTGGCTCAGCAAGGTACCCCTCCCCCAGGCTCCCCTCATGGGACCCGGACCTCTATCCTGGCATTTATCATTTATCATACTGTGATAGTTATTTGCTTATATATCATTTTCTACTCAACGTTCTCTGTGCTCCCTGAGGGAAGAAACTATGTCTTTCATCTTTGCAATTTTCAAGGATAAAGCCCTCAATAAATGCCTTGCTGAATTAACTTGCCCAAGGTCACCCAGCTAATAGGAGGCTGAGCTGGAGGCTGAGCTGTGAGCAGAACCAAATCCTCAGTCCCTTCAAATCCCATATCCTTGCTGTCCTAACACAAGTGGACGGCAGATCTGTAAAGAAGCCAATCAAGTTTATGAACTATACTGAGAGATTTTTCTTTTCAAGTTTTATTTTCCTTTGGTTGGGAACTCTAGCCAGATACTCAGAGCTGAGCCAGGGTAACATCTATGTCCTTGCTCCTGAAATAGCTGAATTCATCACCTCTTCAGAGGGGAAAGCTTTTTATTTATTCATGAGAGACACAGAGGGAGGCAGAGACACAGGCAGAGGGAGAACAGGATGTGGGACTCGATCCCGGGTCTCCAAGATCACGCCCTGGGCTGAAGGCAAGAGTTTTGTCTACTAAGGAGGCGCTAAACAGCTGAGCCACCCAGGCTGCCCAGAGGGGGATGCTTTGTCAGGAAAGGGAAGGCTGCAAATCTCCATGTATGGCTTTCAAGCTCGCTCCTACCCTCCTGCCAGGTAAGAACAAACACTTTGAAGTAATTTGAGGATGACCTGGAAGAAGTGTCAAAGGCTTTGATCTGTGGTTCTTAAAACATTGGAGAGTTTTCTGATCTTGTTGGTTCTGAACAACTAGGCCAAAAATCTCATGAGAAAAGATTTGTTTCCTCTCTTACCTGGTCACATGTGTTGATCACGGAGGGCCTTTCTGGTCACCCGCAAGCGAGATGCCAGGACCTCACCTGGATGAAATGAAGGAGGCCACTGTGAAGAAAGAGGTACCTAGGCCTGCATTGCTCCCAAGGGTGGAAGAGATTGCCTAGTTCTCCACGTACATTCTTCTTTTCCATAGAGTTGGTATCTCAGGTTTGAGGGAAAAGAGATAGCCTTTTTTTTTTTTTTGCAGAAAAATGTTTTTCTAACTCCAATGGCATAACTATATAGTCCAAGAGTAATGTACCTGGGAAACACAGTTAAAATTCTCAGGTGGGTGAAAGAGCCGCCACCCTGGGCATTTGTCAGTAAACACTTCACTTCTGTTTCGGAAGCATATGAAAAAATAACAATTTATTATGTATTAGTGCTTTTAAATTTGTAAAGTGTCATGAAGCTCTGTGTTTTCCCCCTTTTAAAAGAAGCACCTATAGAAACCCCTCAAAAGCATAAATATTAAAAAAAAAAAGCATAAATATTTAGCTTCAGAAGCTTTGGAAATGGCATGGATGTTTCAAGAATAAAATAACCGATTTTCCTCCAATGTCAAGAATTTATTTTTAAAAAAAATTTATGAGAGGTGATGAGTTTAGCACATCATTTGGCAAAGTATTTATTGGCCACTTTAGCCAGTATCTGATATGGAACCTGCTACACAGAAGGCATTTGACAAAAAAATGTGTTGAGTGACTGAATTAAGATATATTGTTCGGTCCTACCTATATATTATTAAGTTTCTTTTTGTTTTTTAAGAGATTTTATTTATTTACTCATAAGAGACACAGAGAGAGAGGCAGAGACATAGGTAGAGGGAGAAGCGGGCTCCCTGCAGGGAGCCTGATGTGGGACTTGATTCCAGGACCCCAGGATCATGCCCTGAGCCAAAGGCAGACACTCAACCCCTGGGCCACTCAGGAGCCCCCTATTTTTCAGTTTCTTCAGCTTTATTCCTGTTTTCTCACGAATGAATTTCCTGAATTTTTTTCTCCTCGTTTAATTTTATTTTTTCCTTTAATTTAAAAAGTACTCTATAGGCTTGTTGTAAAACAGACAAACAAAAAGCAAAAACATATAAAATTAAAATTAAAATCCATACTTTACTAAGTTCTCTTCAGCGGTAACCATGTGGACCATGTGGTACGTATTTTTATTACAAAGGTAGGAGCATACAATATATATTTATTTGCTCTCCGGTTTGTCTTATTCTTTGAATGGCCTCTTTGTATTTGTCAGCATATGTAACAGACACTGTTGATGCTTTACTCATATCCCCTCAGAAATCCCCATCATTTCCACGTAGAACAGCATGACTTCTCAAGTCCAGGGTTTTCCATTCTTCTTGGATATATAGCTCCTTCCAGCCACTGAAACCAATTTGCCCTTGGACAGTTGGTTGCAAGTACTTGGGAATTAATGTCTCTGTGAGAAACAGGCTTTAACAATGCCTAAAAGTTGTAGGAGTATAAATACCCCAGTTCCTTGGCCCCTCGGCTCAGATATTTCTGAGGCATGTGCTTTACACTGTTTGTTTGGTTTCCCTGAAAGATTTAACTCTAGCCACTCCCCCAGGACAGCTAGCTTAATAACAAAGCCTTTACTGGCTCTGTAGTTTCCCTTCATCACTTCCCCAATTCTCTACTTACACTTCCCAAACATCTTGTGCTCCAATCCTAGTCACAAGATCTGCTTCCAAAAGAACATAAAGACGCATGAATATGCTTCGTTTATTTAATCATTTTCTTATTAACAACCTTTTTTTTATTTTCAATACAAATAACACTGCAATAGAATTTTTATCCATGTGAATTAAGCATGTGCCCATAGTCCTGAATTGTAATTGCTACATTCAAGGGAACCACACATTCAGTATTTAAGATACTGCTAAACTGGACTCCAAAATAACTTTATTAATAATATCCTTACCAACAGTTTGTTGGTATGCACCTTATCCCCACCTCTTGCCAAACTAGATGCTATAAGCATTTGAATTTTTTTCTGATTAGTTAGATAAAAATAGATGTATCATATTTTAATTTGTGTTTTTTTAGGTTAATTAGGATCAACATCACAGCATTTCAGGTAGTTATCAGTTGATAGGAGAAAACACACGCAACACACACACACACCTAATGTAAGATAAAGTAAGGTCTGGATTTCATTAGCCAATGATGCAAAATATTATCAGGGTGGTGTGGCCACACAGAGCAAAGACAGATATCTCAGCACAGCTTTCCCCAGCCCCTAGGGAGTGAAGTGGGGCACACTATGCCTACCAAGGCAGTCAAGTCAGATGTGGAAAAATTCAAGTCTTATTATGCCTTCACCTTACTCTACTCAGAGTTCTTGTCATCTTTATACCCACAAGCCATATTTCTGTCTAAAGGAAGGTCTATCAATCATGGGCTTTCTTGGTTTTTGAAATAAACTTAACAAGGCCAGGTCTACCTGAACCAAAGCTCTGCCTACACCTTTCCAGCTTTCTAGAAAGCCCATTTTCCTGAGACCATCCCTGGCCTATGATTTAATACTCTTGTCTGAATGGTTCTGAAACTGAGTGTGGTCTGAAAACCACAATTAAAAACCATCTGCTCAGTGATGTTTTGTATTCCTAATGTAATTGACCAGTTCAGTTTCTATCTTTTGTCTGCTTTTCTATTGACTTACTTGTATTTTTGTGTATTTATTTATTGAAATTTTTTATATATTGTGGATATCAACCCTTTGCTTGCTACGTACATTACATTTTCTCTTAATCTGTTGTTTTTCATTTGCCTTTGTTTAGAATGTTTTTAAATTTCAATACTTATTAGACAATGATATTAAGGAATTGTTAACCATTTTTTAGGTGTGAAAAGCTTTGTGATTATGTTTTTCTTTTTTTTAAAGATTTTATTTACTTATTTGACAGAGACAGAACACAAGCAGGGGGAGCGGCAGGCAAACAGAGGGAGAAGCAGGCTCCCCGCTGAGCAGAGAGCCCAATGAGGGGCTCAATCCCTGACCCTGAAATCATGACCCCAGCAGAAGGCAGATGCTTAACTGACTGAGCCACCCAGGTGCCACTGTGATTATGTTTTAAAGGGCCCTTTTCTTGGGGACATGCATCCTGAAATACAGAAGAAATAATCCAATGCCTGAGATATGCTTCAAAAAAACAAAGACAGGAGGGGGCAAGTGGGTTGTGGGTAATTGATGGTCAGAGCTGTGTACTGGGCACACAGAGTTCACTGTACTATTTTGTGGACTGCTACCGCACATTCAAAATTCTTTTTAATTCAAAATCATAGAAAGGGACCTGGTAAGGTCTGATTTCCTACTCCCACTGTCAGCACAGTCCCAGATTTCTCCCCCTGGACCAACCCCACAATGTGAGGAGCCTTACATCTGAATCATCCCTGCTTCCCACAAAAACTGCGGCAGGAGAGGTTCCAGGAGAAACAAATGCTTTAATGACGGTCCCAATGGCAGTTTCACACTCCTCAATGGCTCAGTGACTTGCGACTGTCGTGCAGGTGGTGAAGGACGATCTGGATGCTGGAAAGCATGCTCAAGTGCCAGATCCAGCAGGGCTTGTGCTTTCATTTGATGCTGTTCGGCTGATATTCGTTTCCATGCACTTTTCTCCAGTTCTGTTGTGTGGTGGGGAGTCCCGAGGTGTGGGGGAGCCCCAGCTAGACCTGATGCTGGAGCCACCTGACAGGCCCAACTGGAGACCTCAGGATCTGACCAAGTGTTTATAATGGTTTTTAATTTTATTCAGTCAGTCATATCTGTAGATATTTCCACTTATAATTTAGGGTTCTGTGTCTTGCTTAGAAAGGTTATTTGTTCCAACCTTCATCATGAAAATATTCTCCAATCTTTTCTTCTAGCATATTTATTGTTTGTTTGTTTTTTTTTGTGTTTTTGTTGTTGTTACTGTTGGTTTTGTTCATTTCTTTATGTCTAGATCCTTAATCCATCCAGAATTCATTTTCGTGGATGATGTGAAGAATACATCTACCTAGAGAATTTTATCATGTTTGGCTGCTACTACAAGTGAGATATTTTCCCCAGTGCATTTTCCGAGTTGTTAATGCTGGCCTATAGACTACATGCTTACTCTGAAGATTGAATTTCATCATCTCTCACTGTCTCATCTCAATAAGGACTAGATGTTTGTGTTGAAGGAAGATCCTCTCAGACTGCTCAGCATGCCAGCTATGTAGCTATTAAGGTGATTCTCTTGGCTTTTGTTTCCTCATCTGTTAAATGGGAAACTTGGACCAAATGCTCTTCGCAGTCCCTTTCTGCATTAATAATGCTAAGGTTTTAAGTAACTTTTTCTTTCTGGCCAAAGAGTAGTTCCACTTGAAAAGGGGAAAATGGAACCCTGTAGCTCTGTTTGCTAAAAGGCACCGAGCCTCTTCACATTTGAAAATGATACCAAGGGTGATGAAGATTAGCATCTCCTGCTCTTGGATTCAATACTTTGGCTATATTTAGCTAGATCTAGCACCTGTGGGAATGGGACACTTGCAATACAGAGCTAAGAGCAGGGTAAGGCAGCCATTCTGCATTTATTTGCTGACTTTCTGTGAAATACTTTGCTTCTTTCCAAAGAAGGGGCAAGGGGGATGCAGCACTGATCTCCTGCCTTTTTTTTTTTAAGAATTTATTTATTTATTCATGAGAGACACAGAGAAAGAGGCAGAGACATAGGCAGAGGGAGAAGTAGGCTCCCTGTAGGGAGCCCAATGTGGGACTTGATCCCAGGACCCAGGGATCACGCCCTGAGCCAAAGATAGACGTTCAACCACTGAGCCACTGAGGTGCCCCTATCTCTCTGCTTCTAAGAAACTCTTTTTCTAGTGACCTGGCATTATAGAGTTGGCTAAGCCTGATCTGGAGGCAACCCACCCATGACCAGGGGGTTCTGTATGGAAGTATGGGAACCCATATACCTGGTGCTGTCTCCCAAGTGGTTTCAACTGTAAATTCATGGGAAAGTTTGATGTTTAGCTAAGAGAAACACAAATATTCATTGGGTGTCAGATGACCTATAATTTCTACCAAACTTCTGGGTCAGCCTTGATTTGTGTTATACTTCTATCATTTACTTTAAAATCTCAGCATAGTTAATAAGATATATATGTCATCTACACCGTAGGGATAGTTAATTAACATTTGAAGTCCTCTGAAGGAGATTCACTCTTCAGAGATGAATACCTGTGGAAGATTCTAAACAGAACTCTAAGCAAGAAAGACTCTAGCAAGAGAAGGGTACCACAACAACTTCAACTATCTTTATCTATGTTAACATCAGAGGGCTTGTTAATTTGTATAGTAAATGTTCGATATTAGTTTTCACTGGCAAAATAAGTTGTGTTCAAGGTGGGTGCATTGGCTGGGAATACTGGGTAAGCACTTGCACCTTTGCCCAAACAGTTCCGTATCTTATGCCCTTCAGGATGGTCCAGGCCAAGAATCAGTTTAAGCCACTTACAAATGTTCAGTTACCTGATCCCAACTAGAAGGTTGGTTTAATCCTTCCATGTTCCGGGATCCTTGAGTGGCTCACCAGTTTAGTGCCTGCCTTTAGCCCAGGGCCTGATCCTGGAGTCCCGGGATCAAATCCATACATCAGGCTCCCTGCATGGAGCCTGCTTCTCCCTCTGCCTGAGTCTCTGCCTCTCACTCTCTGTGTGTCTCTCATGAATAAATAAAATCTTTAAAAAAAAATTCTACCGCATTTTAATGGCAGGTCTAATAGTTACTGTAATTTGGAAGCAGTGATGAGTGTAAAAAATATTTCAAGATAACAACAACAGTGTAGTGATATGAAATAGCTATGATTTCTATTGGTGACAAAGACACAAGTTCTTCGAGTACTACTACAATTGATTGCCTACATCATTAGTGAAGAAAATGCTAAACTCAGAAGTTAGTAAAAACTTAAAAATAAGAAAAAGTAAGAAGTTAGTAAAAAGGAAGTAGTAAGAATAAAGTTTCTTTTTAAAATTTATTTATTATTTTTTAAAAGATTTTATTTATTTATTCATGAGAGACATACAGAGAGAGGCAGAGGGAGAAGTAGAGGGAGAAGCAGGCTCCCCATGGGGAGCCCGCGATGAGGGACTCTATCCTGGGACTCCAGGATTGCACCCTGAGCTGAAGGCAGATGCTCAACCACAGAGCCACCCAGGTGTCCCTTAAGTTTCTTTTCATTCAAAAACATAAAGTCTCTGAATTCTATTCACTGACCTCTGAGGGGGCCATAGAGTTAAGATACAAACTCCCATGCCCCGCCTACTAAATGTTTGATTCTAGAGAACCCCTCCAAAGGGCCTCATTGCTAATGGTGCCCATCATGAGAATGCCAGTGTCCTGACCAACAGGGTCTCTCCTTGGAGATATCAGAGCAGGCTGTGGCACTAAGGCCCACATAGAATGTCCCTAATTCTGTGTTGCTTGTCCCCATGGTACCCACAAAGGCCTTGCAGGAGCAAGTTCTTCATCTACTATGAGCTGTACAAAAACATAGACAAGCTTCAATGAGGCATTGGCTTGGATGAGAAAGTTGTCCTTTCTCACTAAATCCAGTTTTTTCCTAAAGAAGCGTAACAGAGACCTCTATCAGACTCCAACATAAAAACACTCATTCACTTCACCACTCAGAGCACTTTTCCCTTACAACTACTGTATCTCTACATTTACATAATAAATGGGCCATTTCATTGGTTTTCCCAGAACTAAGTAACCATCTGTCCTAAAGCTATATCCAAGACTTACCTCTTGCAGAACCCAAGTCTCACTTAGGGACTCTTGAAAATCTGGGTTTATTGTTGGTTCGCCATATGTCTTCTATTCTCTTCACAAAGATTTCAAAAGTCTTCAAGTCAAAACTCAGTCCCACCTCAAGCATCCCAAGCAGTCTTTGAAGCACATAGTCCAGCCCTGTGAGGATGGCACAGAGAGATCTCCTACCCCTACCTGTATCATTGGTGGCCATCACCCCCATACCACCCGGTGCCCTGATGCTAGTTTCACAGAAGAGGTAGCTGATCAGCAGGAAGGTTCCACTCATGGGGTGCAATCTGGCCAGGGTACTAGAAGAAGATAGGACTGGAGAATGAGAAAGGCAGAAAGCTGGCTTCCTCCACTTCCAGCTCCTTCTCTTTCCCTATTCCCAGGCAAGGAAGGAATCTGGTACTCTAAGGGACCGTATGCTGGGTAACTTAGAAGGAAAGCAAGTACAGAATCAATCTAAACGCACGTGCTGTCCCTGCCAGCACCTCTTTGTAGGACAGGCTGCCCTAGGCTTGAGGAGCCTGTGGGAGAAAGTTGTGCAGAGGCTGTGAAGGAGGAACTAGTTAGGATCTCCACCTTCCCGGCTCCCAGGGGGTGCTCACTAGCCACATTGGTGGTACTGGCATCAGGAGGGGTGGGGAAGCAGGCCTGGCCCTCCCTGGGTGCCTCTGCACTCAGCCAGGACAGACTGTGCACAGGCTTGCTACTACCCTGGGCATTCCTACTTCATCTGGGGGTGGAATTTATTATCACTTTGTCTTGTTACCTAAACGTGGCATGAAAAGAGAATAAAGAGGGGAAACCCTTTCCAGGAAAATATCCTTTCTTTCCCAGATTCACAGGCTCCTTACCCTTCACAACATATGATTTGACACCTCCCAATTTCTCCAGACTTAGGATCTTTCTTCTAAGCAATCCCCTCCAGGGTCCCCCCCCCCCGCCCCCAGAAGTTTTTCCTCCAGAAGTATTACCATGAGGGAAGCATCAAGGTGTTAACTCTCCCACCCCTGCTTACAAAATAACCACAATTAACCTGTACTGAAACAAAGGATTCCATCTATAGAAACTCATTTGTTTCCTTCTCTGCAGCTGGCTGGGCTGGTGGCCGGGAGCCGGAGCCTTCTCAGTCACTTTTTTCTTAAACGTTCCAGGAAATGACTAGTTCATTATAGTTAAAGTGTATGTTATGGGCCATCCCAGCCACGGGTCAACTCCTAGTATTTCCTGCTTTTTGTTCCATTCAAATACCAGAAGAGTGGTTTCACTTAGGCACTCCGTATCTGGGGCTTGAAGAGAACCCAGAGGCTATTTCCAGCCTGGGCCTCCTTTTGAGCTTTGCAAACCCCATCCCACTGCTGCCTCAAACTCCCCACCCTCTACAGTATCAGGAAGTTTAGGGCAAACAGCTCAGGCTCTGTTAAGAGCTGGACGTCCCATCACCAAAGTATGCATCTTGGAGCTTGGAGCCAGGAGGGCTCTGGCTGCCTACCTTCCTAGCTGTGTGATCTTGGACAAGTCAGTTAAATATTCTGAGCCTCAGAAGAGGGATAATGATAATACCATCTTGGAAGGTTTGCAGAGATTAAACCAAGTGGGTTTTGTAACTGGTGCTTAACAGACTTTAAAAGACTATTCAAATTGCAGCCGCATCATTTCTCAAAATGTAGGGCTAAAGAGGAGCTTCTCAGGGGCACCTGGATGTCTCAGTGGGTTAAACATCTGCCTTCAGCTCAGGTCATGATCTCCAGGTCCTGGGATCAAGTCCCAGGGATTGGTTCCCTGCACAGTGGGGAGTGTGCTTCTCCCTCTATCCCTCTCCTGTTTGTGGGCTCTCTCTATCAAGTAAATAAATAAAATCTAAAAATAAATAAAAAATAAATAAAAAGGATCTGTTCAGAATTTTCGCTGGGAGTCCAGAATGTCAGCAACTGCTGTGGCACTGAAGAAGGACCCCCACCCTCCCCTCCCCTCCCCCAGAAGGAGCCCCCAGGAGAGAAGACGAAAGCCCTGGAGCAGAAAGGGAAGGCCGTGCTTGACAACACCGAGTGGCTCATCAGGAAATCAGTCTCCCCGTGGTTCCCCTGCCTTCCACACGGCGGGAGCCCACGGCATGGCCCCAGCCAGCCCCCGGAGTGGCAGGAAAGAAAATCACCCAGTTTCAGTGTGACCGAACCCCATGCCCGGGCCCTCCCCCTCATGCCATCCTGCCCGCTGTGCAGCTGGTTTCACTGGTGAGGTGACCGGCCAGGCTCCCCACAAAGGGTTAACCTGCAGGCTGTCCTCCTGGGCCCTTGCTTACCTGCAGCCCTGACTTCTAGTCACTGGCACGTAATTCTTTGCTTTGACAACTGCGCCTGAGTGTTCTAACCCCTGGCTGGCCTGGTGGAGTTTGTGTGACCACGCTTTGAAAAGTGACTTCAGTGCTCGCAGTGGTAACTGGCGGGCACCACAGACTGTCCACGTGGAGTTGGGACAGACTGAGCCATTAGGACTCCGCAGCCCAGTTCTTTTCCTGTGGCTTCCTGCTGCTGCTGTGGCTGCTGTGCACCCTTGAGGAAGGCACCGGGCCGCAGGGCCCTCCTGGCTCATAGGTATGTGTGGGCTGTGGAGGCGGGGGTTTTCTCTTAGACATCCTTCTAGAAATAGCCAGGTATTTACCGATGGCTCCTGGTGGAAAAAGCCCTGCTGCCACAGGGGCTTTGCCTGTGACACTCCTCAGGGTTCAGTGTCTACCGGGTTAACCCGACACAAGCCTTGTGAGGAGTATGTGGACACAAGCAAAGACCACCCAGTGTGGGCACAAGCAAAGAGCAGCAGCGGCTATTTATGCAGAGCTTGCTATGGCAAGGAGCTCAGCCACCACCGCCTGCTCTTGGCAGAGACTCAAAGACAAGTAGGAGAGCAGGAAAGCTCCACAGTGAAAACTAGAGAAGGTTTCAGGTATGCTCCGGCTGGAAGTCAGTGTGGCGGGCAGCCGGAGGTGGCATAACCAGGAGCAAGGCACATGGTGTGATTGGTTCAGAGAGTACATTTGGCTTTCTCTGGTTGGTCCTGAGTTGGAAGCTTAGGCAAAATTTAGGGAAGTGGGTGATTACGGGCTGATTACTACAGAGGTTGTGTTTTACCTTCCTGGGCTGGTTGCTGCAGGGGTTGGGGGTCAGGGTTCAATTTTTACATATGATCTGGCCATTGTTCATTTGCATGGTCAGTCTCTCAAGAATTTGAGAATCCTAGTTAGTCTGGATTGTCTGATATTATTTTGGGGTGACTAAATTGTGGCTCAGTAAATAATGTATGCACAAACAAAACGAGGCTGGAAACAACTAGAATGCCCAATTTTGCAGAGTAAAGAAAATTATGGAACACCCATGTTGTGGATCAGTTTGGAAAGATTGTTTCTGCAGAGACTCTAAGGACATTGGAAATGTTTACCAATGTGCAGCAAACCCTGCCTCAGACCTGTGCCATGTCAATCTAGCAGTGGAGCTCGGCCGTTTTCTTAATTTCAACAAAAACTCATTCACCCAAGGCCTTTGAACAGAGCATGGAAGGATTTACATCCAGTCAAGTGTACCCAAACATGAATATCATTTCTCTGAGTCTCTTGGTCCCCAGGCTTCTTCCATGCTTCTGGCTTTGGTCTCCCAACATGCTCACAAACCTCCTCTTTTTTCTCTTCTGCCCTCTTTCTTCTCTGCCCCCACCCTTGAGAGGAAACACAGATTCTTCTTATTATCTTCTGCACCCAATTCAACTCTCTCCAGTCCCTCTTCTTGCAAAAGCCACTCTCCCCGAACACATGCAAAAGCTCCATCGAAACCACAAAACTGCCCGTTGCGCTTCATTGGGCCCCCAGATTACATTGGCTCTGAGATCAGGCTCTTCTCATGGGCCCCCGAGTGCTGAGTAAGGGAGGGAGTGGGTGTGGGCAGGTGTTTTTTTTCCAGTAATACAGGGTTGTCTGAAGATTAGAGATAGTGTACTGGAAAGTTCCTAGCAGGGGCCCTAGCCCTGGGATGGCCCCTGTTGTATCCAATAGCCCCAAAGGGAGCCTCCTGCAGGTCCTCTGAGTGCTCCGCATTCACACACAGAGGCCAGCTCTGTGGAGCACTCCTCTGCTACTGGTTTTGGTACAACTTCACCCATCTATTCTCAAAGGCTAGGGCTTTCAGCCTCTGTGTTTAACCAATGTTCTCAGTCAGTGTCCTCTCCACTGTTTTTTTTTTTCCTAATGTTCATCCAAGAGGTTCTTATATTGACATCTCAGCAATAATTTTCTGTTGATAAGTTCTGAAGGCCCCAAGAAAGTTATGCTTTTAACTTTTACTGTCTCATTTTTCTCTCTGCTGGGGCCCAGATATGTCCAGCCTTATCTAGAGAAGCAGTGGGGAAGCCTATCAGGAAGCAATGTGTATGACGGACCAAGAGGCCAATGAGGAAGTTCTCTTTCCAAGGGAGACACTGGCAAACCCAAGCTGCCACTAATCATAATGCCTTTGACCTCTGAGGAAAGGAGTGGTTTTGAGCAACAGCTGGTGTATGCCTCCCAGCTTGTTTCCATCCAGCATCCTGTGGGTGTGACCACGTCCTAAGAAGAGAGGGCTGGAATGGCGAAGAGCAGAATCAGGCACAGTCATGCAAAATTTTCTTAAGATATTGGGGGCACACAAGTAGCACTTCGGGGAGAAGCAGAAGTGAAGGTAGATAAGGAACACACCTCAATTTGCAGAGCCAGCCGGGACCGGGGTCATAGAAGCAACTCCAGCAGGTGGATTCTTATCCTAGGAAGCAAGAGCCCAGTGAGGTGGCCTAGCACAGAAGCACGAGTCAACTTTAATGGACAACGATGGTGTCTTTGGTGAAAACCTAAAGCTTCTGGGAGTGGCAGCAGTGGTGGCCTCAGTGCCGTTAACTCACTGTTGACATCACTGGCTTCAAGTAAAAGACAGTACCACTAGCTCAGATACTACCTTCTTCGTAGCACAGTGGACCTTCCTATTGGACAAGGACTGGGGGTTTTATTTTTTTTATTTATTTTATTTATGATAGAGAGAGAGGGAGAGAGAGAGGGAGAGACACAGGCAGAGGGAGAAGCAGGCTCCATGCACCGGGAGCCCGACGTGGGATTTGATCCCAGGTCTCCAGGATCGCGCCCTGGGCCAAAGGCAGGCGCCAAACCGCTGCGCCACCCAGGGATCCCAACTGGGGGTTTTAAATGCCTAAGTGCCAGGTTCTCTACTAAGGTGTGGAGGTTTCTCCATTTAAGTCTTTTAACTTCTTAAGAACCATATTTTGTGTTTTTTTTAATACTACTTAAAGCTATCCATATTTTTAAGGAACAATAAAACATTTTTCCACCCTTTGGAAGCTGGATCTCGGCAGGAAGTCTTGATACTTTCCCAGAGTGAATGCCACTCTCATTCAATTACACTCTGACTCACCAAATTTCCTTCTGTCTTGACAGTCTATCCAGCTCATGGCCCACCATCCACAAAATACACAGTCTGCCTAAAATATTAACGTTTCCCTTTTCTAGAATTTTGTTGCCCTTACAACTAACATTGACACTTAAACACATGGGGCCTTGTTTTGGGGACCTTAGGTTTTTCACTCCAGTGAAGGGGGAGGGACCGTCTTTTAGACCTCCACAGAACCTAATGCAGCACAAGCCCTAAGTAGAGGGCCTAGTCATAGTTACTCAGTTAACTTTCTAGGCAAGGTGTTTAAGCTCAGGCTTGCCGCATTCATGACCCTTTCTTCCCAGAGCCAGTCTGCGGCTAAAAAAAGATGGCTGGAAACACTACTGTGCTCTGTCTGGCCTGGATGACATAGAGCACTTTTCTACCAAGCTCATTGGGAAGGAAGGTTGATATGTGTGTTGTAGGTTAGAGAACTGGGAGGGGATGAGGGAGTCAGGGAGGTGACACAACATTTATTTCTACTTCCTTATATGCTGCTTAGTAAATATAGTTAAGTTCTTATCATATGTTTGGTGTATATCTTTCCTCTTAGGTTAGCCATAAAGTTCTCAAAAGACAGGGACCATGTTTTATACTGAGAGTTCTGTATTTCAAGCCAGGCCCAACGATAAGACCATGTATTTATGTAATCATTTAAAATAATTACCCAAGTTTAATTGTTTAATTAAATTACACAACTTAAGGTATTTTCTGATTTATTGCCTCGTTTGCTCCTGGTTATCGTAAATAACTAAGGCTCCAAATACTCGGTTCAGGACTCACTCTCCTACCAAATCCAGAAGGAGGTTTGAAGATGCCCCTTAGGGTTCTTGTGTGTTGTTATGTACCCAGCAACCATTTTTTCTCACTTGAAATTAATTCGGGGCACAATTCAGTGCCCACTGCTAAGAATGGCCCCTTACAAGTGCTACTAATCTTGGCCAGTGTTGTTTACGAGAGGAGAGGCAGCTTCCTGTTCCCTCAGCCACCGTGGCTAGGCAAATGCAGAGTTGTTTACCCTCTTAAACTGCCCCTAGCACAGGCAGAAAATGATCACTGGCTTAGAACTACTTACTTTGGGCATCACTGAAGCCCCTGGAAACCAGAATTTAAGAGTCCATACTAGGCTACGGTTGGTTGGAGCTGGGGTCCCAGGCCTGGAACAAAACCAAATTCCCCAGCTTACCAGGAAGCTGTAAATTCTGTGGTGGGGTGGGGGGAAGTTCAGAGGTAATTCAGCCTTCTCGGCCTCAGGAGGGCAGAACCAAACTGGTCTGGGGGGAGGAAGAGGAGGACAGAGCCCTTACCAGAGCCTTCCCCTTCCTCGAGTTCCTGAGGAAGCTCTGGGCTGCTCTTCCTCTATCTTTCAAGTGGTCCTTCCCCTCTTTCTACCTCAGTGGAAGGGCCTTCTTAGGGTGACCAACTACTGCAGTTTGCCTGAGACTGAGGGGGTCCTCAGGCTAGACTTTTAGTTTTTAAACCAGGGAACTCCTAGGCAAACCAAGACTTGTGGGTCCCCCAGGTCTCATCTCTCTCTCCAGGGCCTCCTCAGGGATTTTCCTGACTCCCCGGTGGGCGCCAGCCCTTGGAGCAGAATTCCTCTCTAGGTCCCCACCTCTGGCTTCTCCTGAGCTGCAGCCCAGTCCTTCAATCACCAGTCTGATGATGCTGTCTGCAAGCCTAAGTTGAAGGTCCAGAGGGTCTGGACCGACTGGCTCCCTCACTCTCCACTCCACCAACCCTGCACCACTCAGCTCTCACCGTTGCCATTTTTGTCAACACCAGGCCATTGTCCCAGCTGTTCGGGATTTATCTGTTTACATTCACGGAGTACCTATTTTGTGCCAGATTCCGTCCTGGGTTCTGGGAACTCTGCAGTGCCAAAAGTTGCTGCTTTCATGGAGCCTACATCCAAGTCCAGGGAGACAGAAAATAAATAGCTACGTAGGCAATAAGCAATGAGGGCTTAGGTACCATGGAGAAAGATTAGCAGGTATAAGGCACGCTGCTGATGGGAGCCACCATAAAAGACCATTCGGGGGGATTTCAGGGAAGTCTCTTTCTTTTCTTTTCTTTTCTTTTAAGATGTATTTATTTATGTGAAAGAGAGAGAGCGCATGTGCATGTAGGGAGGTATCGAGGGGCAGAGGGAGAGAATCCTCAAGCAGCTCAAGTAGACTCCCCACTCAGCCCGGAGCCAGACAAGAGGGGGTGCAGGGGCTCCATCTCAGGACCCATGAGACTGTAACCTGAGCCACAACCAAGAGCAGATGCTTAACCAGTTAACTAATTGAGCCACCCAGGCACCCCGGGGAAGCCTTTCTGATGCAATATCATCTGAGTGGAGGCTTAAAGGAAATGAGAAATGAACCAGGGACTATCTGGAGGAAGAGTGTGCCAAGCAGAGGGCACAGTAAATTCAAAAGCCAGCGTCGTTGGGCAGATGGGCAAGGGAAAGAGTAGTAAGAGAGAAATCAGGAACAATGCAGAAAGTGGGGGTCAGGTCCTTCCACCTTTTAGATGGAAACACTTCATTTTTTATTCCTTTACCCTCTAATTTGTTGCCAGACCATGCCAATCTGACCTCTGCAGGGTCTTTCCTCTCTATTTCTGTGGCTAGCCCCTTGTGAAGATCCTCATTACTTCTCATTTGAATCATTAGATGGGCCTCCTAAGTAGTCTTCCTGCCTCTTGTCTCTCCCTACTCTAATCCTACTCCCCCCTGCTATCATCTTCTCGAAGCACAGTTCTGACTGTTGTCATCATAAGATCATTAGCATACATTTATGTAGCTCTGAATAAAAGGAGGGGGACAGACACAGGGGATGTGTTCCCACAACTTCCCGGCACGTCTTTGTCAGAAATAGATAGAACTGTCAAAAATATGTTGTCAAACATGTCAGAGTTCTGTTTTTATGCCACAATGTAAAAATTGCAAATTTTCCATCCAACTAAAAAATAAATAGAAAGATGAATTAGTCAGAACCCCTTTGGTTGCCATGAACAGAAACCGAATGCAAGCTGCCTTTCAAAAGGTAATGCTAGGGGCACCTGGACGGCTTGGTCGGTTCAGCATCTGCCTTCCCCTCAGGTCATGATCACAGGGTCCTGGGGTTGAGCCCGCATCTCGGGCTCCTTGCTCAGCGGGCAGCCTGCTTCTCCCTCTCCCTCTGCCTGATGCTCCCCCTTCTTGTTCTCTCTCTCTCTCTCTCTCTCTCTCTCTAGCTCTCTGTCAAATAAATAAAATCTTTAAAAAAAATAAAAAGGTAATGTTAGCTCCTATTTTAAAGCTCTAATCTTCAGAAATGGCTAGCTCCACATGCCCAGCAAGGGCAATAAGAAATCTGCGTGTTTCCACCTCTCAGATCTGCTTCTTCTCTCTGTAGTCTTTGTTCTCAGGCAGAGAGACTCTGCCCAGGCAGCGACAAAGATGGCCACCACTGCTTTCAGCTTACACCTTCTCAGCTTTGCAACTCCACAGAGAAAAAGAGTATCTCTTTTAGCAAAAGTCTCAGTGCTGACTCTCACTGACCCTCCCTGAACAAAAGACTTACTCCCCAACCAATCACTATGACTGGTTAGCCAAGCCTGGGTCACATACCTGCCCTGGACTTGAGGTGGGGAAGTATGAGGTGATTTCCTCCTGGACTACATGGAAAGAGAGTAAATGGTGTGTGGCTTCCAAAGGCCATTTGGTGCTGAGCGTGGGGGAGGGATGGTGGGAAGGTGAAAACAACATGTGTCTACAACCAAAGCCTTGTTGGTGATCCATGTTGGTGATCCTTGACCCCAAATATCTCTGAGAAGTCAGTAAGTCTCCACCCTCAAAAAATGTTAGTCTTGTTTGCTCATATTTGATTATTTCAATGATGCTCTTGCTCCATCATCTTAAATAGCTCCCCACTGCCCACCTCCTGCCAGCCTGCTCTCTTCCAGCTCTAGGTCTACTTCACTTGCTTGGCAACAGGGCCTGAAAGTGAAAACGGTCTTTGTCCATGAGCAAGCTTTCAATAAGCTGAAGCTACTGTTATGGACAGCTACGGTCACAGACATAGGCAGGACTACAGCAGACCGCTCAAACATCATAGGTAGGTATCTACTGGGATGCTAGCAGGAAAGGAAGAGCCACTTGTGTAGACTGAGGACTATCCCCCACCTCCCTGACATAAAAGGAGAGTCATTAATAAGAGGAGTTTGAAAACAATTGAGAGAGGTCATATTACTCATTCCTGTCCTGTTCTGCATTATACGGGTACATAATATGTGTTATATTCATAAACATATACATAATCTAATTTAGTTCTCACACAATAACTTTATGAAGTAGGCGAGATTATTCTCATTTCGCATGTTCATGTCTCACAGGGGAAAGGTGAAGGATGAAGATGTTGAGCACCTTGACTGCTGCATCCACAGCTAGGATGTGGAGGATGTGGGATTTGAGCCCCATGCTCTCCGACTCACACATCCTGCCGTTTCTGTGAGGGGCAGGGACAGGGCTCCTCCTGGAAGTCCACCCACAGCTCTCTGTGCCCTGGAAATGCACCAGCGGCCATGCCTGCCTCTCAGGCAAGTAGGTGGCCAGACTTGACCTTGCCTACTTCTTCAAGGGGCAGAAAATGGAGAAGAACCAGGATCAAGGGTCAATAAGGCACACTCAGAAAGGTAGAGGAAGTGGTGGTTGCTCAGGCCTCCTGCCGCCCTCTTACCTGAAAGATCCTTCTAGCAAATAGCTACCGCCCACCCTTGAAAACAGCTCCTGTGGTCAAACGGTGTCCGAGTAAAAATAGCTGGGCCCTCTCCCTGCCCTGGCAGCGTGCTGGTCCGGGCAGCACCTGCAGGTGGGGCTCCCTGGCCTGCCTGCTTCCAACATGTCCTACCCTGCCCTAGGGTCTGTGGCCAGGTGCATTGTGAACCCAGCAGGCTGCCTCTCACCTCTTGATGGGAGCCCACTTGCAGCCCACCCCATCCCCAACCCCTCCCCCATCCCGCCCTGTGTGGCCCCTCAACCCAAAACTTCCAACCTCAGTTGCTGCAGTTCAGAGGCCTCTCCTCTGACCTCCACTCCGACTGACCCCTGGTGGACTCAGGTGATAACATAGCTCAGTCACCAGGGAGGCCTGACCAAACTGTGGAGTCCTTGGGAGGAGCAGGAGGCCCTGAAAGTCAGTCTCAGCAGAGACACTGAGGGAAACATGAGGCCCAGGGGGGCCTGGAGTCTCCTGAGCAGGTGGCCAAGTGAGGCAGCAGATGGTCAAGTGAAGCAGCTGGTGGAGATGCGTACAGGTGTGGTGTGTGTTTAAACAGAGTGGACTAGCCTGGTGCTGGCAGAGGGCATAAGGTTTCTGCAAACAGTCAGCAGGAAGCCAACAGGCTGGCTGGGCAAGGCAAAGTCCTAATGAACCTGGCTCTACACATACCCTGTCTGACCTGGAGCTTGGAGATTGAGGGAGGAGGCCCAGAGAGAAATGGTGGGAGGCAGCCTCAGGAGTAGGTTTCCAGGTAACTCAGGCCCAAGTGGGGCCCCTGACTAGGGAATCCCCAGGGCAGATCTGAGTTAGTGATGAGGGAGAGGGGGCCTGTCCTGCCCACAGTAGGAAAGGCCCAGAGCCTTGGATGTTGAGAGTCACTAGGAGACATGATACAAGATCTTGGACCACAGAAGTAAATATTTACTTTTTTTATCCGGTATATTCAGATTTTGTAGTGAGAAGAGATTTCACAATGAGTCCACCATATTGATGAAAAGAAAAGTACAAATAGACCCACACTTTTTAAAATGTATTTTAAACTTCTCATTATGGAACATTTTACCCACTCCCATCATGTAGATTATTTTAAGCAAAACCCAAACATCAAATCATTTCACCCATAACTATTCCAGTTAATTTCTCTAAATTTTAGAGAAATTCACCCAGACCAGTTTTGCCCCCCAGGAGACATTTGACTATGTCTGGCGATGCTACTGATTGTCATAACTTGGGGGAGAGGTGTACTACTGGCATCTAGTGAGTACAATCCAGGGATGCTGCTGAACATCCTACAACGTATGAAAGAACTTCCCATGACAAAGAATTATTTGAGACAACATGGATGGACCTAGTGAGTGTGATGCTAAGTGAAATAAGTCAGACTGAGAAAGACAAATATATGATTTCACTCATAAGTGGAATCTAAACAACAATAACATGAATAAACAAAAAGCAGAATCAGATCTAGAAATACCAAGAACAAACTGAGGGTGGCCAGAGGGGAGGGGAGTGCGGGATGGGCAAAATGGGTGAGGAGGAGGGGGAGGTACAGGTTTCCAGTTATGGGATGAATAAGTCATGGGGATAATAGATAATCAGTGAAACTATCATAGCATTGAATGGTGACAGATGGTACCTATACTAGCATAATGTATACACTCATCAAATCACTATGTTGTACCCCTGAAACTAATGTAACATTAGATGTCAACTGTACTCAAAAAAAATTATTTGGCCCAAAATAACAATAACACTGAGGGTGAAAAACAATGTGTTAGAGCCTAAAAGGTAAAAGCACTTTAAATATATAACTACAATATTATTAGCACACAAAAAAATTAATTCCATAATATTAACTATCTAATTAATATTAAAATTTACTTGGTTATCTCATAAATTTAAAAAAAATTTTTTGTTTAAATTAATAGCCAAAACAGGTTTATACCTTGCAACTGGTTAATATATTTCTCAGGTCTCTCTTAATCTATAGGTGGTCATCCCTCTTTTTTTTTTTTTCTTTGTGACTTATTTATTATAAAATAAAATTTTTTAATTACAAAAGAATACATGAGTATTCTGCTATCAAAATTGAAACATTACAGATAAAGCTAAAAATTCCTTTACCAGATATTCCAATCTTCATCCTCCCCCAGAGAATAACTATGTATCAGCTAAGATATGTTAAAGATGGGTTAAAATTATGTTTCAGAAAAAAACAAAACAATAACAACAAAAGCTTCAAGTTTACTTATTTTCTGGGAAAACAAAGTAGGCGGTCCAAGGCAAGTCTGGCAGTTGCATGAAGTTTTAGGGTCTCTGGCTCCATTTAGCTCTTTCCTCTACTTCCTCCTCATGAGCCAATATGGCTAATGGAGGACCAGCCCTCTTCTCTGCCTTCCAGGCAGCAAGATGGAAACTTGGTGAAGGGCATATCTCTCTGTAGGGGTTTGCTAGAGCTGCTGTAACAAACTACCATGAACTTAGTGGCTTACACAAAGGAAGTTTATTTATTTTCTCATAGTTCCGCAAGCCAAAAGTCTGAAATTAAGTTGTCAGCAGGGTTGGTTCTTTCTGAGAACTGTAAGGAAAATCTATTCTATACCTCTCCCCTTTCTACTGGTAATTTGCTGGCAATCTTTGATGTTCCTCCTTTATAAAAGCATCACAGCATTCTCTGCCTCCTGTATCTGTATTCAAATTTTCCCTTTTTATAAGGACACCACTCATCTCATATTATGGCCCATCCTAATGACCTCATTTTAACTAATTACATTTGTAAGGACCCTATTTCCAAATAAGGTCATATTCTTAGATAATGAGGATTAGGATTCCAATCCTAAAAGAATATAAAATGAGGATGAGGGAGGCACAATTCACTTCCTGAAAGATGGTTATGGAAGTCTCTTACCTCTATTTGCTTATATTTCTTTGGCCAGAACCTAGTCTTTGGCCACACCTCTCTGCAAAACCTGCTTAGGAAGCTAGGCTTTAGTGGAGCACACGGGCATCCCCCAAAATGTCAGTTTTCTGTTATGGAAAAGAAAGGGAAAATGGATGTCAAGGCAACAGCTAGCAACCTGCCATGGAATGTACCCTACCATACAATTTTCTGTGTGTCGCAAAAATATCTATGTGCCTTTCAGTAGGCACTTAAGCATCGGATTCTTCATCCAACTTTACTTCTTGCAAAGCTCACAGTAGGAGCCAGGGCTGTCTAGAGCTTCACGCTTTTATCTACAATCCTCAGGACACCCTGGAAGCAGAGGCGGCTCGATGTAAGACTCGGGGCCCCTCACTAGCACAAGGCCTTTTCAAGGCCCCACCTCTAATTTTGGGTTTGAAGCTTTGTATTCTTCTTTAAAAGGGTCTCCAGAAGGGGACCCTGGATGGCTCATTTGGTTGAACATCTGCCTTCAGCTTGGGTCGTGATCCCAGGGTCGTACATTGGGCTCCCTGCTCCATAGGGGGTCTAACTCTCTGTCTCTCATGAATAAACAAAATGGCCTTAAAACTTTTTTTAAATAAATAGGTATCAAAAAATATGCATGTCTCAGATCCTGGATCTGCTCCTGCCTGTAAGGTAGGAGTTATTATCCTCATCTTATAGATAAGAAAGTTGAAGCACAGAGAGGGCAAGTAGTTTGTCTAGTGTCACAAAGCCAATAGTGGAGTTGAGTTTTAAAACAAGGTCTGTCTATTTCCAAAATTAGGCTATTTCTCCAATGCCTTGCCAGCAAGAGATGCTGAAAGCATCCCCCAGATGCTTTCTCCAGTGCGGATCTTCAGCCACAGCCCCATCTAGGTATTTGTATTTCCCCAAGAGCTGGTTGCTGACCTGGACACTGAGGCTGCTGTTCAGGCATATTCTCCTAGGGAGGGAAAAAGCATCTCCTGTGGAAGAAATACCCGAGCTGGGGTCCATCCTTGGAAGCACACTTGTAGTAGTTTCCCAGAGCTGCTGGAACAGAGTGCCACAGGCTAAGTGGCTTTAAAAAAGAGAAATGTGTTCTCTCACAGTCCTGGAGGCCGGAAGTCTGAAATCACAGTGTTAGCTACGCCACACTCCCTCCAAAGGCTCTAGAGAATCCTCACACCTTGCGTCTTTCAGCTTCCGGTGGCCCAGGAATTCCTTGGCTTGTGGCTGCATCACTCTGCTTTCATCTCCATGTGGACTTCTCTGTATCTGTGTTTTGTCCTCCTGTCTTGTATAGGGATATTTTGCACTGGGTTCGGGCCCACCGGGGTAATCCAGGATGAGCAGCTCATCTCAAGATCCTTCATTTAATTGCATCTGTACAAACCCTTTTTCCAAGTTAAGGTCACATGCACAGGTTCTGGGATGTCGTGGATGCATTTTCTGCGTGGCCACCATTCAACCCCCTGCACACTTCATCCCAGAGTAGCAGATATCATTTCTAGGACCAGGGGAAGGGGCAGGAAAACATGGGTGTATGCACACTGTCCTCCTAGTCCATTTTAATGCAGTGGCAAAAGGGGCCACGTGGAACTGCAGAGACGGTGTTGCTCACTTGGGGAAGCATCAGTGGACCTAATTGCCCAGGGCCTGTTTCAAGTCAGAGAAACCCTGAAGGTTCTGCCAAGTGTAGGCATGTGGATGCCAAGCTTTTTTAGCAGAATGGGAAGCCACGCTGGCGTGGTTTTCTGTTTACTCTCCACTTTAGAGAGGTGCCCCGTGAAATGAATTTTAAATTCAGAAGCCAAGTCAGGAGGGGCACAGGAAGGCAGAGGGGTGAGAACTACATTTCCAATCAAGCTGTGAGTTCCGTGGCCTCCCTTCTCACTTAAAGGGCAAGGTGCTCGCTAGGGGGAATGGTGGATGCCAGATTTTGGAGGTGGGAGAGATAGTTGCAGACCTGTACCTGCCACCATGTCCTTTAACTGATTCAAATTCAGTTTCAGGGGGCACGGAGCACAGAGTCAGAGTGTGTCTTGATTCCTAACCATAAGTGTTCTTTTCACCATAGCACCAAGCATAAGCATTCCCTCCTATTTGCTGGCTCCCATCCTGGTGAGGGGGCAGGAATGAGAGCGGACCCATCTCTCACCCACCAGAGCTTGAGCTACCCCCCCGCCCCAGCTGAAAGCAGAGCATTCTGCAGGAGGAGGCGTGTAATCTGCCTTTCTGCCGCTCTCCCGTACAAGTGGAAGAAACTGGCTAATTAAAGTCTGCAGCATGCCCAGAAGCCTCTGCGGCCGCTCCAAGTGTTTCCTGTGCATTCTCTGCACCTGATGTTACATATTCTTCATGTTTATGTGGCGCAATACACTGCGCTCCATGAGCATGAGGTATTAGTGAGCCAATTTTCCCATCCACGCAGCTCCGGAGCAACCTATTATAATTTATGAAGGACCAGCGTGGGCAATCAATAGGTGCCCCACAGGTTATTAAAGAAGAGAAAGATGGCCCAGGAGGCCCTGTTTACTAACAGGGAAATGGTCTCCTGGCAGCTTCTGGCATGTGGCCTGTGAGAGATTTACATTTTCTTTTCAGTCCAGAAACTGGGGCCTTCCCTTTTCATCTCGGGCCTAAGCTTGTGAACAAGTTGCTGGTGGAGGCCCAGTCTGACAGTAATCCTTCACTGCACCGTCATCCCAGAGGGAGCACTGAGAGTGAGGGGTGTGGGGTGTGGATCAGCCCAAAGCTTTAATTCATCCATTTATGTTTGGAGGCCCCTGAAAATATCATTCCTGTGCAGTGCTGAGACTTAGGGAGTAGGAGTGGGTGGGTGGGCTTGAGATCAGGCCAATGATGCAAAAAGAAGCAGGCAGTTCCCACCAGGCTGCCCAGAAGGTGTCTTGGTCAGCCTTGCACAGCTCTGGAGAAACTTTTGTGTGTGTGTGTGTGTGTGTGTGTGTGCTTCTTCTGCCTTCTCTCTTTGTTCTTGGTCCTTTGATTTCAAGAATCTGTAGTTCTTCTGCAGTTTTCTTTACTACTTAACAATTTTCAAGGAAGAGGGCTGGTTGGATTTAAAAATAAAACCATAACAGCACTGGCTTATTTGGGTAAAGGGGAAAGAAGTACCTCCTCCAGTCCACTTTCTGGAAGGCAAGCTGGTGTAAGGTAGCAGTCCTCAAATGTTTTAGTCTCAGGGCCATTTTACACTCTTAAAATTTAAGTAGATGATGTCTATCAGTAGAAAATGCTTATTAAAAAGTTTCATTAATTAAAAATAACAAAAATAAATCCACTACGTATTAGCATAAATAACATATTTTCATTAAAAAAAAAAAAAACTTCCAAAAAATTAGTGGGAAGATTAACACTGATATTTTTGCAAATTTTTTAAATGTCTGGCTTAATAGAAGGTAACTGGATTCCCAAATCTGCTTTTGCAGTCAATGGTTTGCAATATGTTATTTTGGTTGAAGTGTGTGAAGAAAATCTGGCTTTACACGGATATATAACTGGAAAAACAGAATATTTAATAGTCTTTTTGAATAACTGTGGGTATTCTTTTTGATACTGCACCAAAATGTAGCAAGTTTCTTAAAGGTTAGTTGCAAAGTGAAATCTGAAAGCATATCAATGAACTTTTCATATTCTGTTACATTAAAATCTGTTGGTTTATCATGCACTTTGATTGGATCTTTTACCCATGTATGAATTTTTAATACCATGCAATGGTCATTAGAAAATGCTTGTTTATTGAATTATAAAGAAATTCCAAATGTTCACACATTTCATCACAAGTAATTTAAGCCCAGAAAAACCAGAAGAAAAATAATAAAAATTAGATTAGAAATAAATAAAACAAAGGCACCTGGGTGGCTCAGTGGTTGAGTGTCTGTCTTTGGTTCAGGGCATGATCCCGGGCATTATACAATATTTTATTAAAAGTCGCATTCATTAATATCACAATCTATCTCATTAGAAACGTCCTTAAATATTAGGAAGCTGTAAAGTTCCACAGTGGTAGATACAAGTTTCCAAAATTTGCATTTTCCCTTGCAAGTTCAAATTTTATCATTGGTAACAAATACTATCAGTTGTATTTCCTTGAAGTGACAGATTCCCTTTGTTCATTTAGAGAAAATGTCTGCCAAACACCCATCCCGAGAAAGCATTCTTTGTCATTTAGTCTTTCAAGCAAAAGAAAGAGAAAAGAAATATGTTTCATGAAAAAAATGGCTAGTTCAACTCACAGGTTTATCACCCCAGTACATTTTTTTTAATTTTTTTTAAGATTTTATTTATTCATTCATGAGAGACAGAGAGAGAGGCAGAGACAGACAGAGGGAGAAGCAGACTCCATGCAGGCAGCCCGATGTGGGACTCGATTCCAGGACCCCGGGATCACACCCTGAGCTAAAGGCAGACACTCAACCACTGAGCCACCCAGGTGCCCCACCCCATTACATTTCTTAGGGATAGCCATCATACCTGGGAATGCATAAAAAGTATTTATGCATACTCTCCTTTTCGTTACACAGATTATTTTGAAGAGTGTCAGTATTTAATAAGACTAATCATATTTACTGCTTCATCAAGGACATTCTTAAGTGAAACTGGCATTTGTTTTTTATGGCAAGTGTGTGGCAGTGATGTCTAGTATGCCTTGGTGCCTGCCTTGATTCATGCTCAGAAACTAGGAGTCTTACCCACTATTGCTTTTGTACCTTCAGTGCAAATGTCAACATGGTGCAAAAGGTGAAAACAATCAACTGCAGACCTTCATAACTCCATGAGCCCCTCAGAAGTGTTGCAGGGATCCTCGGGAGTCTATGGATCCTCCTTTGAGAACAGCAGGGATAGTAGAAGGAACAAATGACTTGGTGTCAGAGACTTTTTACTCCATCTTTGCCTTGGACTAGCTCTGTCTTCTCCCAAGTCATTTTCCTCAAGTGTCTGTGTTTCTGCATGTATAACATTAAATGAATCAGATTAAATAATCTCTATCATGTCACTGTCATTTTAGAAGCACTGTGGGACACTGAACAATCTTTATCATTGACTTCTTATCATTATTATTGCCTGTTCATTTCTAATATGTTTTGCTCTTTCTGGTGGGCTGCTGCTAGGATATACAGGCACATACTCTCTTCCTAGCCTTTTACAGATGAGAGAGCAACCAGCTCTCCCACAGACCAGGTGTTTTCTTACAGAGGAGGAACTGAATACTTCACCTCTACCATTGGGGAGAAAGTTGGACATCAGAGATGGCCTATTTGAACACTGTACCTTTTTTTTTTTTATCATGAATGGTTCTGGAAGGGACATTTTCAGCGAATAAATAGGAGGGCTCCTTGACATGAAATCTAGGCCGGAAAATAAAGGCCAAGCCATAGTAATGAGAGAAATACACAATTTTATAAAACCTAGCCCAACAAAGGTACTACTGCTGGTTCCCCCCACCCTTGTAAAGCTTTGGAATAAGTACTTGAGCCCTTTACTAAAAGAGCGACAGAAGCCACCCTCAAAATGTAGTGTGCATTTGGTCTGGAGGACAGGTGAAGCAGTGTGGGAGAAGCTCTTAAACCGCCCTCCTCCTAACCAAATCACCAAGTTAGCGGATGTTCTCTGTTTCCTGTATAAAACGCACTGTGCCCACAGCCCAGATGCTCAACTGGTAGAGGTACTCTCAGGGGCTCTTGGGTACTTCTGTTCCCACAAATGGAGCTGAGTGCTCACAAGGGGTCATGTAATTTAATTGTTGTGAAAACCAATATAAACTGACATTTTATGTTTTGGAAAACATAATGTCCTAATGACCGAAAATCCTATTGAGCTAGCATGGGAAAGACACTTGGGAAAGACTAGGGGAAAAAAATCTTGAACATCTTAGCATGATCTGTACTTGGATAGCCTTGGGTCTTTAAATTCTCCTTATACTTCGAAGAAACCTGAACTGAAACTGACAGGAGATTCCAATAGAATATAGACTCCACGAGTGTGGAGAATTTGTGTTGTTCACTGCTGTATCCCCAGCACCTAGAATATGCCAGGCGCATAGAAGGAACATGATAAGCATATATAGGACAAATGGATTGTGAGTATAGTTAACACAGGAAAGATAAGACAAAACTCCAGGTAATAGAAGCCTGCACCCAGAAAATGCATTGACCCAACTTTTTAAAAAAGTATGTCTGAACATACTTGTACATGCTTTAAGTTAAAATAAGAAGTCTAGGGTACATTTCTCATGGTTACCCTTTAAGTAATATTCAAAATTAATGGACCATCTACCATTATGATCACATTAGAGAGGAGCACTTTACCTGTATTTAGAAGCAGGGAAGCTCCTTAACTATCTAATAGATACTGGCTCCCCATGGTGGAGCACTAGCCCAGATCTGGAGACCTTAGTGCAGACTCCCCTGAACTCCCTTCTCCAGAAGGTAGCTAGAAAAATCTGCTCTGGTTCAGAAAGGAAGAGACCTGATAGGAGGCAGACTGCATCCCTGGACAGGGATTGGTCCAGTGGACACAGACGGGAATGAATGGCCTTCCCTTTGAAATTTCTCTGTGCCAGTAAGCTCTAGTGAGCCTGAATGATGGTAACAAATGCCACCCCCATTTCAGTCTATGTTTGAGGCTCTTTAGATTTGGACTCAGAGAATCTGAGTCACTTTTTGACCTTGAACTAGTTAACATACTTCTCTAAGCTCGAACTTCCCAACTGGTGGGCAAGGAATGGGTTTCCAGCTGCTGAGATATCACTCTTCTCAATGCTTGGAATAGGCAGGCGAGACCTAGGGCAGCCAGAAACTCTGAGTTTATCACCTCTGGGGCCAGCAGCCTCATCCCTTTTCCATGGTAAGGTATGGATATGGGTACAAACCCAGACATGATAGATAGATAGATAGATAGATAGATAGATAGATAGATAGATAAATAATATGGGGGGTTTTTTTTTTTCAGTTTTCTGTGCGTATCACTGAATAGGTTGGAAGCACCAATAGTTGCAGCTCTAGCTTCTCAGCCAATAAATCCAGCCTTGTCTTTGTCAACAGGTTGTTGTGAGGATCACATGAGAAATAGATGTGAAATGCTTCAAGGGCAACCGAGAGTCCTACCGACAACTGGCATTGTGACAGACAGAAGCACAAGGAGAGTTTGAATCCATGTCACCAGCCCTAGTTACTTCACCAGATTCCTGAATCAACGGAGAAACAAGAAAAAGCTGGCATATCAAACTCAAACCATTACCCTTATTTCGGATACATCTGTATTAGCAAGTGTCACCATAGGCAGGTAAACAACATCAGGCCAATTTACCCAGCCAGTCACAGGCAGCTCTGGGAAACCACATTCCTCCCCAGCAGGGAAAACTTTGTCCCTAGAAATGCAGAGTATAAAACATTCCCTGGGGGCAGTTTGTTCCCCAAAAAAAGAGAAGCGGGGACTGGTCCATGCACTGTCAAACTTGGTAAGGTTTCCAAACGTACCAATCAGCTCAGCTATTTCACCTCCCCTGGGAAGGAGTATGTGAAGGGCTGGAGGGAGGGCAGGAATGTTGCACCAACAGAGCTCCTCCCACCTGGAAGAATGCACACCAGAAGCACCCTCTTGAGATGTGAGAGAAACTGTGGTCTGCTTCGTCTATTTCCTGGCAAACATGGTCAGAAGCACTGGACCAGTGCCTCACCACCAGCTGCCTGGGTACAGAGAAGCTGGAAGTGGGCACCCATTTTTGTCTAGGCAGATCTAACAGACACAATCTGGCCATGGAGATGGTTTCCTAATCCCTGTCAGATCATCTCTGTTTGTAAGGCAAGGACTGGGTTTCTTTGAATCATTTTTTAAATAGTTAACATAGCTGAGCTATAAACCCATAAAGGCAAGGACTCGATAATATCATTGTCTCTGCAGTTGGCCAGCCCATTCTAGATACCTGACAAGGACTAAAAGAATTAAGGAACAGGTGACACAACACAAGAGGAAGCACACTCAATACATGTTTTAGAGGGGACAGTTTGACCTTCATCTGTCCTATTCACCTTGATCAATGACCCCTCCCTACTTCTTTCAGCCAGGTTCAGACATCGAACCTGTTTCCATGTCATCAGCAGTCTCTGCTAATAGCGAAAATCCTTTGAGGACTTCCCACCTATGAAAATAAATTCTTGTCATAACAAACAAAAAGGCAATTTGGAAGAGAGAGAGCTTTCAAAATTCTTTAAGCCAACATAAGATTTTTTTTTTTTTTAAAGCACTTCACTTGATGAGCTCTCAGTCCAATGCGTAGCAGTGAATTTGTGTACATGATAAAGCCCCTCGATGTCAATGAGGGGGCACCATTAATATCCAGGTATGTGATTGGGGTCCTTTTCATGTAGAATAGGATAAATGGTTCCTAAATACTTGTGATACGCTGAATTGTATCCCCCGAATTCATAAGTCGAAGTCCTAACCTCAATGTATGAATTACCTCAGAAAGTAATAGTATTTGGAGATAAATTTTAAAAGAGGTGATTAAGGTAAAATGAGGCCATTAGGATGAGCTCTAATCTAATACGGTGTCCTTAGAAGAGGAAATTTGGACACACAGAGACATCAGACACGTTCACTCACAGAGGAGGGCCATGTGAGGACACAGCAAGAAGGTACTCACATGCAAGTCAGGGAGAGAGGCTTCAGGAAAAACCAAACCTGTCCACATCTTAACCTCCAGAACTGTGAGAAAATGAATTTCTGTTGCTGAAGCCACCTAGTGTGGGGTATTTTGTTATGGCAGCCCTAGCAAACTTATATAACATTTACTGCAGAAGTCTCCCTCATGGTGTCACACAAAGATGTGTTTGGGCAACACATCCATATACTCACTGGGCACTGGGTAACAAGGATTGATAGAAAGTGCAACTGACAGATAACACAAGTGATTGAGTTATACTAGAAGGAAGCAATTGGCAAAACTTTAGAAGTCTCAAGAAATTGGACACTCCTTGACACCCGTAGCTAAATTTTCTTACCCTTAAAAATTATTCTTTTAAAGATTTTTTTTTATCTTCTCTCCCACTTTGCCTGCCTCCCCCTCTTCCCTCTATCATCCGCACCCCTGCTGCCACCACACCTACACGCTCTCCAACGGGCTTTGACATCCATTTCTGCCTTTGCTTAATAAGAAATAAAGCAGCTATTTTGTTTTGTGTGTTTGTTAAAGGCTTTAAGCAGATTTCCCCAATCGAAAGTTGAGCAAATTTAAAAACCTGTTTGGGAGGGTAAGATTTTCAACTTGGCCACAAATCAGCGAATATGGATCCAGAAAAGCAGCCAGTTCTGCAGTGGTATCAGGAAGTGTTCCTCCTGATAAGAAAAAACCACCTGCAAAGCTTGGCGAGGCATCCACTCCACCTCTAGGGCAAAGCGGCAGAGCAGACACCACTCTGGGGGGACCACCCATCTAGGAGGAGCCGCGAGGGCAGCTCCCGTGAGTGTCTGTGGGAGCCTGTCTCCTGCTGTGAGGACTAGGCTGTTGGCTCCCTCCCAGAACTCAGTGGACTAGGCTCTGCAAGACCTTGAGTAAGTCATTGCCCTCTTCTGGATCTAAACTGTTTCCTATAGTGTAAAATAAGATTAGATGAGATTAGTCACTTTCCATTATTTGTAAGTGTGGAAAGACTACTTGGACAAAATCTTGTATATAAGTTATATTAAAAACAAACAAACAAACGTGTCACTGGCCTAGTTCGGGGTTGGGGGGAGCCCCACCTGTTCTCACTTTGCCCACCACCTCCACCTCTTCCTCCTTCAGGCAGCAATCAAGGACTCTCAGGGGAGCTCCTTGGCTGAAACATGGTGAAAATCACCAGATGTGATTATCTCTAGCCAGTGCACAGAGAAATGTTTAACAATAGTCTGGGAGTAGAGGGTGCTGATCTGTAGTGTTTTGCTGATTTCCGTTGTGTAAATACTACTACTGTGGCTATACTCAAGTCACCAATGTCACATCACTGAACGCGGAGTTGGGGTGCAGTAGCATACCATATGGTAAAGTAATTATGAAGCAATGAGTTTTGAGTATTTGTAACCTTCACTTTTAATACATTTTATTTAACTATAAGTTTATATGATGCAATTCTTGATAATGAGCGTGTTGGCATTGATTTGCAAAATTCGGAAAATTCAATAATCAGTTATTACCACTTAGTATGAGCCAGCTCCAGGATACCACTATCTAGGATTTTTATAGTGCCAACATTCTAAATCTTTATACTAAAGCATAAGCCATTTGAAGCTGGGAAGGGCCAACCTAGGGATTTTGGAAGTGTGCTCAGGAGGGGGGCAGAAAAACATGTTTTCAGTGTAATATCCCACACAGAGCACAGAACTAAAAAATAGATGGCCAGCCAGTGAATGATGCAATGACCCAATGGGGCAGTGGCCCAACCCACATTCAGTAGGCTTTGTACTTTGAGTTATTTTTCCAACCATTAGTGGGGTAGGTTTATATTCCATCCACCCACATTATGTCATCCAGCCTTCCATGGGACAAGTGGCACCAACTGTGGCCAGGAGGTATCAGCAATGCACTTAGTTACAATGAGGTCTTGGAGAGCCTTCAACAGGGACGTCATCTGATACACAGACTGGTCACAGCTGAAAATCCAGGCATTTCCAGAGCCCTGCATGGATTCTACCTAGACTTCCAGGCAGCCGCTATCACCTTTGGGTGGGTACAATCTTGAGTATCTTCTCACTCCTCCCGGTTACTATCTCCCTGAAGATTAATATTCAATTCATACTTTTGTCCTCCAGTTCTTCCCAGAGTGTTTGAAAACAGCATGGGTCTTAAGGAGTTACAAGCCTGGATTCTGATGGAATCAAAATTCTAGTTTTGTCACTTACAAATTGTGTGACTTTGGGCAAACTGCTTAATTTCTCTGTATTTCCATTTCATCCTAGATAAAATGTGGATGATAATATTACCTACTTCAAAGCATTATTGGAAGATCAAATGACTTCTGCATGTATAAAGTACTTAGAACAATATTTGCCACATAGACTATGCTATTTAAATGTTAGTTATTATATCATTATTACATATATAAATATATGATTATTACATATAATAACAATATATGTACTAAATGAATGAATGCAGGTGAACAAATGCATGGGAAAGAAGGGTCTGAATAGATGCAATGAGATTCTTCTGGAAAACAAATGCCAAGTATGTATTTATAATAATTATAATAAATAATAGCAGTAACCTTAGCTAGCATTTGTGTTTAAAATACATTTTATAAGCATTATTTCGTTAATTCCTCGTAAAAATTCTAATAGGAAGGAACTGCCTTTAGCTGTGTATTACATAGATAAGAAAACCCAGACTCGTTGAAGGCAAGAAATTTTCCCAAGATCACATAGTTTGTTAATGACTCAAATCCAGGTCTTTTGACTCTAGAGCTTAACCTCTTTACCACTTAACCCACCAGCCAGCTCCTAACCTCCAGCCCATATGCCTTCTCTCCTCAGTAATGCGCCCACTCCTCCGTGTCTTCACCTATTCCTTCAGGTCTATCCAAGACTTATGTCCTTTCTGAAGACTTTCCAGACTGTTCCCCTTAGTATGACGCTCCCAGCACTTCCATATACTGTGTGCCCCTCACTCTCTCTTGCCCATGGCTGTTACCCTAGACTCTGTGTTACACAAGTAGCTGTGTGGAGATTTTGCAAGATCCAGGTTAAATTCATGCCCAGGCTGAGATGCGCCCTAAGCCCCATGACACAGCCAATCCCTGCTGAAAGCTGCCCTGTATGTGCATCAGTGTTCCCCAGAAACTGCACTCTACTGCTAGCCCTAGTTCCGGGGCCGGTAAAATTGGAACAATGGGAAGTTCAGCTGGCTAGATCAAGCCTGGATCTAACCAAGCACCGCTAACTTCTCTAGGTCATGAACTCACTGGTGCAGAAAGGAGGTTGGAGAGCTAGAGTCAGCTAAGAAACAAGACAAGCTAAGGGGCACCTGGGTGGCTCAGCTGGCTAAGTATCTGACTTTTGATCTTAGCTCAGATCTTGATCTCAGGGTCATGAGTTCAGGCCCCAGGTTGGGCTGTGCACCTACTTAAAAAAAAGAAACAGATGAGCTGTTTCAAAACTTTTTTTGTCAAAAAACAAAAAAGAACAAGACAAACAGAAAAGATGATCCAGCCTCTCCTCTCAAGGTGACTACTGCTAGCTCACACAGCTCACAGGTGCAAACCCCTTTAAAAGGATCCAGGGACCAACTCACAAGAGAATACGAATGTAGGCAAGCGTGAAGTGCTGAGGGGACAGGAAGTTCAAAGGAGTGCTCAGGATGCAGTGGGACCCTTCAGGGAGACTTTCCTGGAGATAGTGAGTTGATTTTATAAGAAATTAAAAATAATATTTTCTTAGCACAAATGCAGTATATGCCCATGACAAACAAATCAGAAAATATAGACAAGCAAAGAAAGGAAATGAAAAAACCCCACCTACAATCTCGCCCACCTAAAGACAATTTCTATTAACACCCTCAACACCTTGACAACCAGATTTTGCAGGAGGCGATGTGCAGAGCTGAAGCACACGTTGTGTGTGTGTGTGTGTGTGTGTGTGTGTGTGTGTGTGTGTGTGGCTGAGGAGTGGGGCAGGGGAGGGTGGTGGGGAGTGGTGACTGTCCTGGCATTTTAGTCTATGCTGGGGAGTAAGTGATAAGGGTTGAAGAGCAAGACTAACGGGAGATCTCTGGGACCAGGCAAAGATTTGAAGCAGGAAGCAGTAGCAAGGAGCCTGGCTGAGCAGTGGCCCACTGAAAATAATCCTAATAGCAATAACGGAGAGCGTGTGTTGAGTGCCTCCCATGCGTTGGTATTGTGCTAAACATTTCACATTCCATCATCTTCTACAATCCTCACAGCCACGCTATTAAGTAGATAGATAGTCTTATCCCCATTTTATGGTGGGTAAGGGGTTTGCCCAAGCTCAGCAACCCATACACCAATGTTTCTTAGGGTGTGCTTTATAGGTGAACCACATCAGAATGCCCTAAGCTGTTTGTTAGATCAATCAAGACAACAGGAGTCAAAAAACCCCAGACCTGTTTGCTCGTGGTTTGCCTGAAGGTCTTCTTCAGACTGAAATGCTTCTGATCAGAAAGTCACAAATGAGAATGCCCAGAAGATACCTATAAACTGGGAAATGCCAAGGGCTGTCTTCTGAGTAACTCACAGTCCCATTTCCTTCCAGAAATGCTCAGAGGATGACAGTGAGAAAGAGTAAGGGTGTAGCCCAAGATCTGAGTCCTGTGGGCTCTACACACCTTTCCTGTCCTTGGGTTAATCATCCATCTAGTAGCCCCCAAACCTGGAGAGAGCCTTCTGCAGGAGGTAAGGCAGCAATAAGATAGTGCACATCAATCATTCAAAAGCACCAGGGGGGATAATCAGGATCGAGAGGCAAAACCAGACCTGGGAGATTAGGGTGATAAGGAAGGGCTGGGAACAAAGAGCCCACACCCGGGTGCTTTCCCCTTATATCTTCACTTGACTTGAGCCTTCTAACCCCAGGGCTCTTATCTGCAAAATTACTGAGTTGGCTTTAACAGTCTCAAAGGTCCTTTCAGCTCTAGATGGGAAGACACTATCTAAATCCAGATTGTACTCCCACTGCCCTTGTTTACCTGGGGGCAAGTCCAGAAACCCTGAAGCCCCACAGCCACCTGGAGGGTGGTAGCAGATACCAGCTGAATCGGACAGATCAAGGCCAAAAGAAAGGTGACCTTCACCGGGGAAGCTGGGAAAGACCAGGAGTGGCTCCAGCCCTGGGTGAGATGCCAGCACCTCCCTACATGTTGAACACTTCAAAGACCTTTCATGGACATTGTCTCATTGGATCTTCCCCACTCCCTTATAGGTTAGCATTTTTCATAACCCCATGTGTGACCACAAGGCAGAGACAGAGAGAATGCTACAGGAATGAGAATGTATTTTCAAGAACACCCAGGAATGAGGTAGGAAAGGGGCATCTGGGAAGAGGCACCTGGTCCCTGGGCTTTCAATTCCAGACTGTGAGGCAGGTTTTGCAAGCTACCAGGGAAGTTTCCCTCGGGGCACTCAGGATCCATCTTCTTTCTCTTTGTCCCATTCTCATTGGTTGGCTGGCTGCCACTCAGCATGGAGCCAGCCCTCTGCTGGGCTGAGCTCCCCACTGTCATCTCTGAGGTATCTGTGACAAGATAATTGTCTTATTAATAAATTTGCTGTGTTTTTCCATTGCCTTCTCTTTCCAGGCAGGCACTGCTAGTCAGGCTTTTTGCCTTAGGATTTTCTTGCCCTAGGATTTCTTGCCGGACTGAAAGCAGAAGCTGCTTGAAGCTAATAGATCTTTGGTAAAAGCCCTGGCTCATTGAGGAAATCAGACAGACACCCTGAGGGAGAAGGATGATGGAGGAGGGAGAGCTTTGAAGGACAAGGAGAGAGAAAGGACTGTGCTCAGAGACCAGAAAGTGAGAAGACAACTCTGATTATGAGAACAGAACCTATCGGAGTCTTGGGTAAGAGCCAGATCTCAGAGGACGTGACGCCTTAGGCAGGCCTTGGGCATTGGGTTTCCAGCCTCAACAAAGATTCCTGGACCCCAAAGTCGGACTCAGAAACACTAAAATCACCAAACTGGCTGAGACCCGAGGCACCAAAGGAAAATTCAGTGTGGGCTACCGGCTGATGAGTGGGCAGGATGCCTCTCACTTTAGCGCAGTGAGGCACAATTTTTTCAAGGGGTTGAGCTCCCAGAATGACAGACTAATTATTTGTCCACTGAACAGGATGGGAGGCTCAGAGTCATATTTATTTTGACTAAATGGAAAAAGCATAGGAACATATTTCTAGCTCAGCTGGTTTGTAAAGTAAGAGTCACACCTGACAAAAAGAGAAGGCTAAATGACCCCATTGTCCTGGTGCCACCAGCCTGTGATGATACCAGTTACAGTTCCTTAATACCCAAATCTTATTAGCTCTAAGCACTCCTCAGCTAATGCAAGAATTCCAGTCCAATGCTCGGTCGGTTAGGATGCTTTAGCCACAAGTAACAGAAAACCCAGATTCAAATGTAAAAGGAAATAATATATCCCTAATGGGAATTCCAGAAATTGTGGGTTCCAGGTGTAGTATAATGAGTGGCTTAAGGTACTGAGGACACAGGTTGTCCTCATCTCTCTGCTTTTTTGTCCTCAAGATGTTGGCTTTGTCCTCCAGCTGGTTCCCTTTACAGTAACAAGATGCAGTAACATCTAGAGGAAGAAAAGGACACTCCTCCTGTATCTGCTGCTTAGAAGCACAGAAACTTTCCAAAAGTCCCCTGTAGAATTCCATTCATGTCTCATTGGCCAGAGTTAGGTACACATCTGTTCTTAAACCAATCTCTGGCAAGGGGATGGGGTTGCCATGGCTGGCTCAAAGGGAAGTTGGAGAGTTCATCACAAAGAACGCTGATACATTCCATCTCTCACACAGACATTTCCCCTCCCTTGGTTGGGCTTGGGTCTCCTTCATTTATGTTAAATGCTTTCTCAGGGACCCTACCATCTCCTAGAGAGTAGGAGGCTCTTGGATTTACTTAGCTAATTCTGAATCTCAAATTTGAATTCTGCTCCAGCTTTCTTTCCCAGGGGATCCTTTGGCAGAAACAGCTCTTTAGAGGAACAGCTCCTTAGAAGAACTCTTTTTGCCAGACAAATCCAAAGTTGGCTCTGGCCCAGCCAAGACCTCCATTGTGTGGTTGCTTCCACCTTGTGACCCGGACCTCATCCTGTCTTCTGCACCCAGGGGAGTCGAGCTGGGCTACCAGCAAAGCATGCTGCACAAGCCAGGGCAACGACACTGGGAAAATACCAGTTGTGCTGCTTTTCTCAGGAGAAGATTGTGAATATGGATGGCATCAGGATTTCTCCTTTAGATTATTCAGCACATTGATATTAACCCCATTTTACATTACATTAAAGAGATGGGGAGTGGTAAAGTAGCATGCTTAAGGTCACTCGGCTAGTTAAGCAGCAGAGCCAGGAACATTCTTACATGAGTATTTTTGTGTATATGTTTTGACTTCTCTTGGGTAAATGCCTAGAAGTTGAATTGCTGGTTCAGCATATGTGCATGAGCTTCTCTAACTATGAGAAACTGGCAAACTATCTTCCAAAATAGTGTATGAGTGTTCCGGTTGCTCCACAACCTCATCAACATTTGGTGTTGTCAGTCTTTTATTTTTAGCTATTCTAGTTGGTATATATTTGTTTTAATTTGCATTTCCCTGCTGGCTAGTGATGTTGAGCCCGCTTTGCTGTGCTTACTAGCCATTTCTATATCTTCTTTTATGAAGTATCTGCACATTCTCTTTAAACTGAGTTACTTTTTTTCTTATTGATTTGTAGAAATGCTTTATATTTTATCAATAACTATTCTTTGTTTAGCAAACACTTTCTCCCAGCCTGTGGTTTGCCAATTAATTTTTCTCAAGGGTGCAGAAATTTTAATTTTGATGTGATCTATCAGAGTGGTATTTTTCTTTAATAGTTATTGTTTTATGCAAGTTGCCCAAAAAAAACCTTTGACTACTCAAAGGTTTTGAAGATATTCTCCTATTTATTCTTCTAGAAGCTTTATGGTTTATCTTTTACATTTAAGTCTATGATCTCTCTCAAATTAGTGTCCATGTATGGTGTGAAATGCAGGGCAAAATTCTTGTTTTTAGTATGGAAATTCAGTTGTTCCATTGTCACTTGTTGAAAAGCTAACACATCCCATAGAAGTGAAGCAAGCTGACCTTGCTGTCAAAAATTACTTAGCCATATAAATGTAGGTCTTTTTCTGGGCTTTTTTTCAGTTTGATCTCTATAACTATCCTTACTCCAATACCCTGGTCTCAATTACTATAGTTATAGAGTAAGTTTTGAACTCATATAGCTTGAGTTCCCCCCTCCCATTTTGTTCCTCTTTTTCAATATTGTTTTAGTTGTTCTAGATGTGTTGCTTTCTTATATGTTTTAGAACCAACTTACACACACACACACACACACACACATCTACTTTGGGATTTCACTGAGCTAAATAGGTACAAAAGGAAAAACCTACAGTTTCCTTCTGATGTTAAGGAAGAACCCAATTCTTCCCTGCTATGTCTTTCTTCCCTGTGAGCAAGACATCAGTGAAAACCTGTACTTCTTAGTGACCACTTCCTCGGGTTTGATTAATTTGCTAGAGCAGCTCACAGAACTCAGGGAAACACTTATATACATTTACCAGTTTATTAAAGGTTATGATAAAGGAGACAGATGAATAACCAGAGGAAGAGGTACTGAGCACCAGTCTGGGAGGATGCTGAGTGCAAGAGCTTCTGTCTCAGTGGAGTTGGGTGTGTCACCCTCCAGGTATTAATGTGTTGGCCAGCCTAGAAGCTCTCTAAACTCCATACTACTGGGATTTTATGGAGGCTTCCTCACACAGGAATGATCCCCTCTCTGGATGACAAGGGGTAGGGCTGAAAATCCAAGCTTCTTATCATGGCTTGGTCTTCCTGGTGATGAGCCCTCACCCAGGAGACCACCCAGAGTTGCCTCATCAGAACAGATGGTGCTCCTAGTTTTCTTAACACTTAGGAAATTACAAGGGTTTTAGGAGCTCCATGCCAGGAACCAGGATGAACTCCAAATATATATTTCTTATTATAAATCACAACAACATGCTTCCACTTCAATATGTTTCTTTGCTGATGTACCAATCCTCTGTAGCTTCTTTCTTGTCACAAAAGAGAAGGATCCCTCCACATTTTGAGGGTTAACTCCTCTGCCAATTTTTTTTATTTCCTCTCAATCTGGCTCCTCTTTTCCTCTTGAATTAAATTCAAATGACCTTTAGCACCCACTCCACCTCTGCCTTCCCCTTCCAGGATTCTCTTCAGTCACATATAAGTGCTGGCTTCCCTTCTCACATGTTTGCTCATTTCTGTAATTCTTGTAGTAGAGGGCCTGCCTTCTATCAGTTTCCAGAACTTCTCAATTATGAATAAACCCCAACTTACCAGACCCAGTACCTCATCTGTCCTCAGGTTCTCCTCTCTGTGGTGTTGTGCTCAGGTTACTTTCTATCTCCTTGGTGGACCTCTCTTTTTATACAACTGTTTTTCCCTCCTTTATAGGCATGCTTGCCACTGTTTGGTGGCCTCAAGAGACTAGAAGCCATCAGACAAATACTACCAACTTCCCACCTGCAAATCTAAAAAAACCATAATTCCTCTGGTCAAAATGGAACATTTATCTCTTCCTTGACCTACAGTAGTTCCTCCAACTTGAAGGAAGTCCTGTGTTTTCCCACCTTGCTGGGGACCTCTCTCTAACAATCAGCTTTACGTGTTCTGGAATCTTAAACATCTCCTTTTCTTCACTTCTTTCTCAACATCGTGAACACATTGTCTCCATCTCCTTTTTTTTTTTTTTTTTTTTTTTTTGAAAAATAGCCTTATTTTCACTTTCATTTTTTTTTCACTTTCTTTTATACCTAGTACACAATGACACCTTCTAAAAGAGTTACGTACCCATTGTTCTCCCTTACGTCCTTTTTGGTCACTCCTTAGTCCTCTGAAATTTGGCCTTTGTTTCCAATACATCAGTAAAAAACCTCACCAAGGTTATCAATGACTTTATTGCCAAAATCTCTTGGATCTTTGTGGCCCCTTGACCTATTCCTGATAGCACTGATATTGGTCACACTTCCTCCTCCTCCAGCATCCCCTCCCAATAACTGTTTCCTCCTTGTACGATGTTTGTTTCCACCCTTCAGCTCCTGGGGTCCACCCTCCAGCTCCTGGGGTCTACCCCCAGCCTCCTGGAGTTCACCCCTCAAATCCTGGGGTGCACCCCCCAACTCCCATGCCACCAATGCTGAGGCCCCCACTGCCCTCCGAAGACCCTGGGAACATTCCACCCCCTCCTCCAGCCAACTGAAAAGCAGCCCCTTCTCCAGGCAAGATTGGTGTCGTGTGTTCTGGTGTTTTCCTTCCGAGCTAAGCGTGGTGCTCTGGTACTGGGCTGTACCGTGTCCCCAGCGCTCATTAAACGCCTCCCCTCATGAAAAAAAAAAAAAGAAGGAAAAGCCTCTCCTTTGGATTCTGTCCTGGGCTTCCTTCTTTTCTCACTTTCCCTGAATGATCTCACCTACTCCTTGACTCCATAAGTATTTATTGAGCACCCACTGTAAGTAAGGTCCTGATCTAAGCCCTGAAGATATAACAAGTGCCTGTTCTCATGGACTTCACAGTTGCCAATGATGTCAATTCCATCTGGATACCAATGACACATAAATTGTCCTCCAGCCCAGATCTCTCTCTCTCTTTTGTCTACTTGGTCTGCTTGGCTATTCCACATACACCTCACACTCAGTATCCAAAACTAAAATTGCCATCCTCAGCCCACCTTCAGACCAGTTCTTATCTTTCTATCTCAGTTATGTGAGCCACAAAGTGTTCATCATCTGTGTTCACTATCTTTGATTTTTCACTTTCCTTCTCCTCCTAATCTAATCTGTAACCAAGTCCTATCAATTATACCTTCTAATCCTCTGAGGTGCCTCTGGAATCCATCCACTGCTCTTCATGCCCCATACTATTGCTGTAGTTTAGACTAAAATCTCCACCTCCTTGAGTCCCAACAGATCCCTCCATTGTTGATCACTTCCTCACCACCACCACCCCCCATCTTCAATCCATTGTCTACACTGTGGCCATAGTCATTTGCTGAAATAACTCTGATCACAAGACGACCCTGCTTGAAATTCCTTGTTGCCTTTAAAATAGAAGCCAACCCCTTTAAGATGGCCCAGAGAGATCCTGCCTACCTCTTCATCCCTTCTCTTCCCACTACTCTCCTCAGTCTTAACCCTCCAGCCACACAGACTTTCATTCCCTGGGTGTGCCATGCTCACTCATACCTCCAAGCTTTCAGAAGTGTTTTTCCCCTAGCCTGAAATACTTCCCTAATCCTAAACTCAAACTTTTACCAAGCTAACTGCTACCTACTGCAGCTTAAACATTACTTCTGGAACACTTTCCTTAAAATCTCTAGTCTATATGTCAGTGCCACCCTGTCCAATCCACCCTAGTATGATTTTCTGATTTCTTTTGTTATTCTCTGTGCCCTTCCCCATTAGACTCCAAGCAACAAGAAGACAGCATTAAGGCCTATGTCACTCATGCTGTGTAGTTGTATTCTCAACTTTTAGAAAGTACCAATCAATAAATATTTGTCAAATGAATGGATAATTTCCTGCCCTTCTTTTTCTGCCTTCTAAATACAGATATTGTTTAAGATTCATGTCTCTGAGCTTTGCTCAATTTCCTTCCTTATCATTGATTCCTATGGCTTCAATGATCAGGTCTGTGTGAAGAAGTCTCCAATCTACCCACAAGCTAGATATCTCTGAGCACTATGTCTGCATTTCCAACATTATGCTAGAAATTTATGCCTGTAGGTCTTTTTAATCACCTCAAATAAAGGATATAAAACATTAAAAGCATGCAAGGATAGGTATTCAAGGATGTGTAATGCAACACTGTCTATAATATTGAGAAACTGTAAACAACCCAAATGCCCATCAAAAGAGAAGTGGGTAAATAAATTCCAATACTACTGTAGAGCCTTAGAAAGACTAAAAAGATTTATACACTGACATGAAAAGATGTCCTTGATATCCTATTAAGTAAAAAAGCAGGTTTCAGAATGATAAATATAGTTTAGTTTCGTCTTATTCAATTATTCAACATGCATATATTGAGCATCTACTACAAGCCAGTTTCTCTTCCAGGTGCTAGGGATGTGCAGAGAACAAGACAATGTCCTTATTTTCACAGAGCTTTCTAGACAGACAATGAGCCAATTATATATATGTGAAATGTCAGGTAATGATAAGCATTATGAAGAAATAGTACTGGAGTACCTGGCTGGCTCAGTCAGTAGAGCATGCAACTCTTGATCTCCAGATTGTGAGCTCAAGCCCCACGTTAGGTATGGAGCCTACTCTAAAAAAAAAAGAAAAGAAAAGAAATAGTGTTATGAGATGTGCTATTTTAGGTAGGTAGTCAGGAAGGCTTTTCTGAAATGGTGACAGTTGAGCAGAAATCTGAATAACGTGAGGATGGGCCTCTTGTGAATATTTGGGGAAAGGACATTCCAATCAGAAGGATGGGCTGAGATGAAGTAAGGAAAGGAGAGTAGTGAGACATGAGGCCACACACTCCACCTGGGGTCCAGCCATGGCAAGGGGCTTCGGAGTCCATTGTATGATGGAAAAGTCAGTCTTCGGAGGTGTGTCTGTTATAACATGTTGGTGTTTCATTGAAAAAAGTTAGAAAAATAAGTACCAGCTCTAATCAGAAAATATTTCCAGGACACGGGATTACAGGAGACTTTCATTTTTCAAAACTATACCCTTTTGTTGTGTATGAATGTTTTATTGTGAGTGTGTTTTAGTTTGGTAATCAGAAAAGGAAAGGATGATTTAAAAACTTAGTGCATGCCCTTGACTCAACAACTCCCTTTGAAGCAAAACATCCTTTAAAAAAAAATTAAGTCTGTAAAAATGTGGGTATAAGGATGTTCATTATAGTGTTATTTACCAAAAATTGGAACTAATTCAAATGTTCCACAATAGGGACTTGATAGAATAAATCATGGTGAATTTATATGATGAAATCATAGGAGCCCTGACAAAGTGTGTCAGAGAATATCACCTCAGGCTCAAAGCCTAGTTCAATTCTCAACTCAAAGAAATCTTTTCTGGACACACCTGCCTCAAAATGATTTCTTCCTTCTCGAATTTTATTTGTGCCTATTGTCTGTTGCACTCCTCTGGCCCTTACCCCACATGCAATTCCACTATGGAACAACAGATTTAGTTCACACTTGGCTCACCATAAGCTTTGCTGATGGAAAGAAAGGCAGAACAACTCCAAACAATAGATAATCCATTCCTTTGTAAATTCATCACAGCGTTTATTTTGCAGGAGATTCAGCATTCTAATTAGCCTTCCTTATGCTAATATTAAAAGTGAGGAACTTATGCAAACACGGATATACGGGCGGGTGGCAAAGGCAAAAAGATCCACAAAAAGACTGAAAAGTGGCGGTCCCCTGGGTAGCCCCCAGATGGAAATCAACACTGGGGTCAGGAGAGTCCTCAGGGCCCTTCCCCTACACACTCACCATGCCCTCTTCACTGAGAGGCTGGAATACACACCCTCTCCTCAGGCTTCTGTGCCCCATGCTCTGGGTGTGCAATGCTGAGGGCTTTCTGAGCTCAGCTCTGAGCCCCTGTGTGTGTGTGTGTGTGCTTCTCTGGCCTGGCCTTGTGGCAGTGAAACAGCCCCTTGATGAGTCATGCGAGGCTGCCTTCCACCCTGTCCAATCTGCGTGGCCTCATGGCTGACTCAGCAGCTCCCACAGAGGCCAGGACACATTCCTTCCGCCCACCTCACAGTGGTCTCCTCTGAAAGGGGCATGATGTCCTTAGAGAGAAAGGGGCCACATTATCCCACAGCCATCTTAAACTGCCCTTCTTTTGTGTGACATGAGGGCTCACTGAGGAAGCCTCTTCCTCCTGGTAGCCCTGAGCAGCAGGCCGGGTTTTCTACCAAGGGGGGCATCTGAGGGGGCCTGTAATACCCCAGCTGAGGATTCATGGGTCACACATGAGTTAACCAGTAGACGACATATTTATTGCTGCTAAATGCTGACACTGGCAAATTTGTTTGTCTTAGGGCTGCCTTTTTTTTTTTTTTTTTTTTTTTTAGGGCTGCCTAATTCTGAAGCCCAGAAGGATCCTCTACATGGATGGTTAATCTCTTAAACTGATCCCAAAATGGATTATTGGGTGCCCTGTTCAGTGCTTACTGCACTTACTCACCAGTTCTTGCTGGGAAAAAGGGGGAGTGGTATTTGGGTTTTGTAGGGCTTTATTTTAGTTGGGGGTTGCCTTTGAAAATTCCCAGAATAAAATCTATTGCTACAAACAATCTTTTTCCTTTGCTTTTCGTCCCCCACTGCCTCCTTTCCCTCCTCACATCCCTACCTCTTTCCCCATTTGCCAGTCCAGCCCATAAGTTCTCTCCCTCCCTTTCTGGTTCCTACCTCACCTTCCCACCCAGACAGGAGTTGAGGGTGGTTCTAATAGGAGATGAGGTGCTATAATGCCCTGCAGATGCCCGAAGCCTCACACCCAAGAAACCAACATTCTTGTCTCATGTCTCCTGGCTTTGGCACCATCCCATGGTCCCAACTCCCTCTGAATAGAAAGAATTCTAAATTCTTTTAACGTTCTTAACAAGGTAGAGTCCACAGCCCCACTGACTGAAACACTCATGGTTGGTCCTTTCCATGAGCCTAGGTTGGTGCCTTTTGCAGTGGGATCTGGAGGCCACAACTAAAACAAAATAAACATCCTCCCCCACAAAAACAAAAAAACAAAAAAACAAAAAAACACAAAATCTCATTCCAGAGTCTCTTTGTTCAACTAAACAAAGATTTAGGTGCCAGGCTCTATGCCTGGGCAGAAACCCAAAGGTAGAGAAGTCCTGCTCCAAGGGAGTTCACATTCTGGCTTCTCACAGCTAAGCTTTTCTGGAGCACACTGGTCATTGGCCAGTAGAATGAAGTCACCTTCCTGCCTCAGCTTCCAACAGAAGTGGCAATTCTGCTTCCTTGCAGACTCATAAAGGTTCTGAATGGTAAGGGTCCTGAGACATCCCCGTATCAGAGGTGGAAACTGAGGCCCAGAAAGAAGAATGGTCCTGGGCAGGTCACACAGCTGGTGGCTGAGTTCGGCCTAGGCCTGTTTCCTTTTTCCCCACACCGCCCTGCCTCTCAGGCATTCCTTTGCGCTGATGAGCCAGGTGAATCCAAGACAGCTGGCTGCTTCTGGGTTTGGCCTGATCGTTCCCTTCCCTTGGGAGTTGTCCAGATAAACTTCCCAGCATGCTAAGAGGCTCACCTCCCAACTTGGAAGGACAGGAGTTCTCTGTGAGACCAGAGCCAAAGAAACTCAGTCAGCACTGATACTGTCAAGCTCCCTGCACAAGGTTTTAATACAATTGCCTCCTGCCCCCAAGGCCAGAGCCTTCAGATGCCCACAGATCTGGTCTATGCCTGAGAGCATTGATTTTTTGGTCCTTGAAATTCATCCAGTGCAAGTGTTTTCAAGCTAGCGGTCCCAAGCCATTAATTGGTGGCAAAATCTAATTTTTTAAAGGAAAGAAAAGAGTAGAAATGTCAGAGTATAACACATTTGTGGTAAGCAGAATCTCGGAGGACCCCCAATGACCTCACATAATCCCCTTGAGTGTGGATAGGACCTGAGAAGATGATGGGATATCACACCCAAGATTATGGTAGTTATCCAGCAAAGGAAGGGATTTTGCAGAAATAATTAGGGCCCATAATCAGCTGGCTTTGAGATAATCAAAAGAGAGATTATCCTGGATATGACTGACCTAATCAGGTTAACTCTTTACAAGAGAGGACCTCCTGTGGGCCTCACAGAAGAGGCAAACTGCCGTGAATTCTATTGCTGCAAGGAAATGACTTCTGCCAACACCCGTGGGAGCTTGGAAGAGAACCTGAGCTTCATATGGATGGCAGTACCAGCTGACACCTTACTGCCGCCTGGTAAGACCTCGAGCAGAGCATCTAGCTACACTGTGCCTGCACCCTGACCCATGGAAACAGAGATAATAAATATTTGTTGTTTAAACCACTTGGTTTGTTGTAATTTGTAGCACAAAAATAGAAAACTAATAGAATACTCCAACAGTAAAAATAAGTATTATTAACTTTTTTCTGGTTATGTATATAGATCCATGAGTATTTGACCATGGTATAAAATACAAGTTTTGTTTTAGGATGTGATCAAAACCTTGGAAGCCATTGATACAGTTGGACAGTGATTTATCCCAGGTTAGGCAGCCATTCCTGGAAGAAGGAAAACTGGAATCCAAGTGTCCCTGGCTAATGCTCCTTCCATCATACCATCATACCACACTGCTTAATGTTGTTAGGAAACATTAATTCCATTTTTGAGAGGAGAGAAGAGTGGGAAAGAGTTGCTTTACTCTGGTTGAATCAGTTCTTTCTGCGTTAGGATACTGCCACTCCATGACATTCTTCTTTTGTCAGACTATCCCCACTCCACCTGCCTCAAGGTCTATTTCACTGTATGTTATTACTGTGGGGTAAGTGCTTTGCATAAATGATCTTGGTTAATTCATACAGCAGGCAAATGAAGTAAACATTTAATACCTCTATTTTCCAGATGACAAAAGTGAAGCTCTGAGAGGTTAAGCAAAACATAACCGAAGACACAGGGCTGGTAAGTGATAAACCCAGGATTCCAACTCATGCCTGCTGAATTCCAGTGCCTGAACCCTTCACACTTCTGACACCAAATGTGTGGGTTTTCCACAACAAGCAATTCTCCAGTTCTCTGGGGACACCACATGGGTATCTTATAATTTAATTCAATTCTGACACTAACCAGGTTAAGGTTTCTGTCCCATAAGACATACCCACACTTCAGATGCCAACCACAAGTAATGGGTCTCCAGGTGACCTACACTTCTGTCTAACTTGGCAACAAATCTGAAGTTCCCATAACCCTTTCCTTGATTTCAATAATTTACTGTAACAGCTCACAAAACTCAGGGAAACACTTTAAGTACTGTTAATGGTTTTTTTTGAAGGATACACACGAATAACCAGATAAGAGGTTTGTAGAGTGAGGTCCAGATCCATCCTGAGTATGACACCCTCCTGGCATGCGGATGGATATACCACCAACCTGGAATCTCTCTGAACCCCTTCATTTAAAGTTTTTGTGGTTCCATTAAATACGCATGCTTGATTAAATCATCGGCCTTTGGTGGATAACTCCATTTCCAGCCCCTATGCAACTGGAGATCACAAGTGGGGCTGAAAATTCAGACCCTCTGATCACAAGGTCAGCTTCTCAGGCAAGCAGCCTCCACCCTGCAGGAGTCACCTCATTAGCATAATGCAGTTGTGGTTGGCTGGGGCTTATTATAAATAACAAAAGACTCCCCTGCCACCCCAATCACTGAAGGAATTGCAAAGCTCTCTAGGAGCTCTGTCTGAGGAACTGGGCACCAAGACCAAACGTATTTCTTGTTATATTGCAGAGGAGCCTGGATACAAGGGCACTTCGCTCCAGTGACCCCCAAACAGACTAGGTGTAGCCATTTTTCTGCAGACACATCCAAAGGCAGAGGAGTGGTGGTGAAACAAGAAAGGGATTTACTTCAGTGAGGCCAACACTGGGAAGACAGAGGACGAGTGTCCTGTCTCAAAGACTGTTTCCAAAGTGCTGAAAATACTTCCAGGTTTATATGAGAAATATGTGGGACAAAGGTCAGTGGGTACACATAGGTGGGCAGTGAAGGTCAGATTGGTCATTGTCTTGGGTCAGTCACCCAGAGTCTTGCTGGTTCAGCGCAGTCCTTGCTGCTTGAGGGGGTAGTTTAGTTTCCCAACAAGGGATGCTTTGTCCACAGGGTCTTTTGCCTGAGTTAAGAGATGAGCCTGAAAGAACTTGGTCAGTTAGACAGTACAGACTGAGGTCGAAATGAAGGCAGTTCAAGTCCTCTTTGAATTTCACACAATCACAGCCCTTAACTACTGGGTGCACTGCTTCCCACAGGAAATCTCTCTCCACAGAAATTTAGTTGGCTCAGACTTTGCATCTGGGAAATGTCCTGGGTTTTGAGGGAAGCTCTGTATAGGTAGAAATACATAGCTAATATTTATTGAGCATTTATTCTATGCTGAGCACTGCAAAAGGCACTTCACAGTCATTATCTCCTTAAATCTTCACAACCCTATGAGAGTAGATACTAGTATTACCTGCAATTTACAGATAGCAAAACTGAAACTCAGATGGCGTCAAGAAATAACTTACATGGGATTATACTAGGAATGCAAGGGTCATTCACTATTAACCATTAACATAAGTCACCATTTGAATGGGTCTAACGAGAAAAAACATATGATTTCACCCTAAAAGATAAGAAAGCATTTGAAAAAATTCAAAAAAATGGCACAACCACCTTGGAAAACAGTGTGGCAATTCTTCAAGAGGCTAAATATATAATCCCGGAACTCCACTCTTGGCATCAGCTCAAGAAATCAAAACATCTGTCTACACAAACACTCGCTCAAAGATATCCATCTAAACATTATTCACAATACCCCAAAGATGGAAACGATCTAAATGTCCACCAAGAGATGACTGGGTAAACAAATTGTGAGATCACATACAATGGATTGTTATTTGTATACAAAAAGGAATGAAGTTCTGATTCATGCTACAACATGGATGAACCTGGAAAACATTATGCTAAGTGAAAGAAGCCAGTCAAAAAAGACTACATATTGTATGATTCCATTTATATGAAATATCCAGAACAGATAAATTCATACAGACAGAAAGGAGATCAGTGGTGGTCTGAGGCCAGAACAGACATGAGGGCTACAGCAAGAACGATAAATGGCCTCTAACGAGTATAGGGTTTCTTTCTGGGATGTTAAAAATACTGTAAAATTAGATGGTGGTAATGGTTGTACCACTCTGTGGATTGTACTGAAAACCACTGAACTGTATCAACTTTAAACAAGTGAATTTTATGGTATATAAAATCTGTCACAATAAAACTTTAGAGAAGAGGAGCACCTGACCGGCTCAGTCAGCAGAGCAGAGCATAATGCTCTTGATCTCAGGGTTGTGAGTTTGAGTCATAAGAGAATGCACATTAAAACCATACTAAGATAGCATTTCTCACTCATCAGATGGGCAAAAATTCGAAATACTGACAATATACTCTGCTGGTGAGACTGGAGAAACAGGCACTCATCGATTGCTTGTGAGAATGAAAAATGGAGAGGAATTTGGCAATATCTTAGAAACGCAGATCCATTTACCGTTTGTCATAGTCTTCCTACTTCTAGGAATTTACCATGAAGGTACACATCCAACAAATTTTTTTTAAAGATTTTATTTATTTATTCATGAGAGACAGAGAGAGGCAGAGACATAGGCAGAGGGAGAAGCAGGCTCCCCGCAGGGAGAGCCTGATGTGGGATTCGATCCCAGGACTCTGGGACCACCACCTGAGCCAAAGGCAAACGCTCAACCACTGAGCCACCAGGTGCCCCCACACCCAACAATTTAAAAATATTCAGGTACTAGGTTGTTCCTGGAACATTATCTATTTCAAAAAATATATATATTAATACCTTAAATACCTAAACATGGAAGATTGGTTAAATAAACAATGACATTTGGTTGAAGCGCTATTAAAAACAAAACCATGTGGAAAATCTCTATGACCTGATTTCCAGAAGATAATAAATGAAAAATGCAAAGTGCAAACAATTATAAATAATGTACTTTTGTATCAAAGATAAAAGGGCATAAGAAAACTTAAGTATCTGCTAAATTTTGAAAAGGACAAAATGAAAAACCACACATACATTAAAGAAATGGGAGGGCACCTTGGTGGCTCAGTGGTTGAGTGTCTGCCTTCCACTCAGGTCATGATCCCAGGGTCCTGGGACCAAGTCTCACATCCCGAGGGGAGCCTGCTTCTCCCTCTGCCTTTGTCTCTGCCTCTCTCTCTGTGTCTCGTGAATAAATAAATAAAAATTTTTTTTAAATGGGAAAACACTGAAGTGGAATCCCTACAAGGAGTAGAGGAAGAGGGGCATATGGATGCTTCTCCGTGTATATCTTGGTGTACAGTTTTGATTCTTGGGAAGTACATCAATGTTCTACATGTTTTAAAAAATGAATTACATAAAGGACAGGAGGAAGGAACACAAATAAGAGCAGATAAACCCAAACACACCTAAAAAAAAAAAAAAAACCCAAACACACCTGATACAGCCTCTCAGTTGCAAACCCACCCTCTCTTACTCTGCCCTGCAGACCACATTTCCGCTGTGCCGGAGACCTCTGGGTGGGGCTGTGCCCCCCACCTGCGGACAGGGGGCTACAGGGCTGCAGGAGGGACAAAGGGCTGTCCTTCCTGCTTCCTTCGCAGCAGCGATTCCCAGAGTCTCACTCCAGCGACTTGCCACCCCAGAGGCCACAGTGCCTTCTCCTAGCAGCTCGCAGTTCCTCCAACAGCCTCATTACACTACTTGGGCAACCCCTGCTCTAGCCAGCGGGTACCCCCTCTCGGAGCCCTGGTTTCCAGCCCGAAGGGCCCCTTCCTCTGAAACCACAGAAACCAACCCCCAGGTAGCACCTTTTCCACAGAGGAGGTCTAAGTCTCGACCCCATAGGTCCGTTCTGAGTGTCTAAGGCTTAAAAATTCAAACTACTTCCTTTTATTCTCTCAACCCTGAGTGATTATCTCAGAGGAATGAAATTTCGAGTGTTGGTTGCTTAGCGCTTTTCTAGAGTTTCTAACTGGTTAAGTAATGAACGCGTGCTACCTTCATGACAAGAAAAAGAAGGTGCCCCTCTTATGTGATGACGCTTCATTGTGCCTGAGTACAAACATAGAGGCCGTGCGTGAGTGCTGGCCGAGGCTACGGGGCTCCACGGGTGACGGCCAACTTCTGCCCCTGCTCAGCAGAACTGGCCTGTTCAATCCTGACGTGTCCCTTCCGTCCTTTCCCCTAACCGAAGATTACTTGAAGACTTTCTTGTTCTCTAAGCAAGCGATATCGGCCCAGAAAGACATTTCTCTCAGAAGCTTTTCCAGAAGCCTACAATAAAGCTGAGTCTCCCAAAGTAATGTGAGCCAAGGAGCCAGAGGAAAGAGGACCCTGCCAGGTTCCACGGGGGAGGGCGGGAGGTCCTGGGTTCCTCGGATACGGGAGAGCTTGGTTCTTGTCTCACCGACTCCAAGAATGACTCTCGCGGACACAGGAGAGTGAGTAAAGGGACAGAAATGTATTAAGTAAAGGTATAGAGAGAGCTCTCAGAAGTGAGGGGGTCCCCACAGGGTTGCCGCTGAGGGCTTGTGGGGCTGGTCTTTTGTCGAAAGCTGGCTGGGAAGCTTGTGGCCTTGAGATTCTTGTGCTGTCTTGGTTTGAGTTAAGACTGGTGCTAACATCCTTAATGGCTTACTTCTTCTTTGGGGTCTGCTTATTCTTTGTTGGTCACAGAGGACTGTCATAAAAAGACACCCTCCCCTCCCACACCTAGGGCAGGCTGGGCTGGCTGGCTCCCTTATCTCTGGCTTCCTGACACCTCAGCATCTTGGGGATTTCTGTGAGCTGATTCTGTGGCCCCCTACCTAGCCCTGCCTAGCCCTGTTTGTCCCTAACTCCCCTCCGCGTTCTCTCTTCCCACGCCGGGCTAAGGCCAGGGGGACGGGAATGGGACTTACAGCTGCCTGTGCCCGATTCCTACCTCCCTACAAAACAAAACAGAAACGAAAACAAAAAAATCCCGTCCTCAGAATCCAGACCAGGAACTCTGGAGACACTGCATGTTCTGGCAAGCAGCCTGATGGCTAATAGATAACAGGTTATCCAGGAAATAATTAGAAGCCCGCGCCCACATGGATCAGTTGCAAACACTGACCTCTAGCATTCAGGATATGGCCCCCCAAGTAAAGAACTCTTTCTTCTTTCACTTCCAGAGGCTGGGAAAACGTTAGTGCTCTCTCTGTTCTTTCAAACCTGACAAATGAACAAGTACAGAAGCTCCAACAGGCACCGCAGCCCGGCAAAGCCCAGGGCCTCTCCCTGAGCCCCTGGGGTAGGTGAAGAGGCTCCTGTCCCAAGGTAGGAGGCCAGGGCCAGCTTGCTTTTTCACCATTTCCCGCGGGTGTCTTCCATCTTCTCACCCCTTTCGCCCACACTTCTGCCCCAGCCCTGCTCCTTCCAAAGTCCACGCCTGGCTGCCCAGGGCGGCCATCCAGCCCCCACTGTCTTTTTCCAGATTCAGCACATTGCACTGCCCGCTCCCCTCCTCCAGACGCTAGGCTTGCTTGTTTGTGAGGAGGGAGCAAGACTCAGAACTCAAAGCTCGGTTTATGTTTTAGGAATTCATGTGGGTTCGCCACTATAGATTATACTCTTGTGTTGCATCATTGTTGCTTTTAATAATGGTTTCCAAAATGGATTCCTCTTCAGAATTCTTTACGGTTTTCTGCAGCATGATGTATAGAATTTGAAAGTAAGCAGGAATGCAATGACAGATTGAGGCTTTCTCACTTTGTCTTAAGTAGATGGAAACAGCTAATAATTCTCTTCTTATATATATCATGTCAAATCACCCTTTTTTTCTTCCAGTCTTTGGATGGGGCTTGTGTTTTTCTCTAGTAAAAGCAAGAGTAGTAACAGTAACTACCATGTTCCTAGCACTGGCCGGTGCTGGCTGTGCTAAGCTCCTTATGTCCATTGCCCAGTTAACTGTTTCCATAGTCTGGTTTTATTATCCCCATTTTACAGGTGACAAAACAGAGGCCTGAAAGAGATTAAATAATTTGCCCACAGTTATTTCAAAAAAGAAAACAAGTAGAAACAGCAAGGATCGAGGTGCCTGGGTGGCTCAGTGGTTGAGCATCTGCCTTTGGCTCAGGGCATGATCCTGGAATCCTGGGATCGAGTCCCACATCAGGCTCCCCACAGGGAGTCTGCTTCCTCCTCTGCCTCTGTGTCTGCCTCTCTCGGTGTCTCTCATGAATAAGTAAATGAAATCTTAAAAAAAGAAAAAAAGGAAGAAGAAAAGGAAACAGCAAGGATTCTGAGATTCAAATCCATGTCAGATTCCCAAGGTCCATCCTCTGTTACCTACATCATATTAACTTCTTCAGGGAGGCAGCCATTAAGAGTCCTGAGCCCTCGGAGGTGGGATAAAAGGGATAGTGATCTGTAGGGGGCAGATTTCAGAGCTTGTGGCCACAGTGTCATAGCACCCAAAATTGCCCATCAGGGTCAGAATCTGCCCAGGGCTCTGCACCCTCTCTTTTGAACCTCACCACAAAACCATGAGTCAGACATAATTTTTCACCACCCACCACCACCCATGTTATGTATAAGATTTAAAGTGAAGGTCAGAGACGTGATTTGTTCAAGGTCACTCAACTGGTAAGTGGAGTAGAATTGTGGTTTTGAATTCAGGCCTCCAATTCTCCAATCTACTTTCGTCTTACTATGGCCTCTGTCTCTCAGCCACCCGGGCGTTAGGGCTCCCTCTCACGCAGGGGCCAATGGTGCCAGGCACCCTGGCTCTTTGCTTATTCGCGGTGTTCAGTAGTTTGAAAAGCACAGTGATAGATGTGAGTATGGGTTCTAGAACCAAACTGCCAGAGTCAGAATCCCAGCTCTGCCATGTACAAGTTACATGGCCTTGCAGAGCTCACTGTGCCTGTTTCCTCACTTGCAAAATAAGACGGAGTAAGAGCAGCCGCTTCTACAACGGCTGTGACTGAGGCGTGTGACAAGAGCTTGGGATCACGAACGAAGCAATCAACAACTGCCACTTATTATGGTCATTTAGCAATTTCTACCCCGTTGCCAGGTTTACACAGAAGCTACTATTTCAGTTAGTGCGATATATATTTCCTGCCAGAGATAAGCCCTCGGGGCTCCTCTGCCTTTAGCTCGAGTGGCTTCCCCTGAATGCAGACTCCTTCGGGGCCAAGATTCAGGTTGCAAGTAGTTGAGGTGGTGATCCCAGAAAGCTCTGTGAGAGAATGGGAAACATGAGGCAGGGAAGGGAGGCAAGACTATGAATGAACAGGTTTCCACTGACAAGAAGGGGGCTGGATCCCACCGGGTCCCTTTGAGAAACTGGAACAGGTCTCAGGATGGTCCCTGGGGACCCTCACAGCCCATTCCCCCATGGAGGAAGGGTTGCCCCTGGAGCAGTCATCCCCGCTAACCTCTGGGGCCAGCATGCTCCGGGGCAGAGCACACCTGCAGGCTGCAAGAAGCCAGAAGTTGTTGGTGTGTGGGGAACGGGTTGCAGGTGACCCTGGGGTAAGCCAAGGGCACGTAGTTGGGGCCCTGCCTGCCAGCTCCGCAGTAATCTCCCAGTGTTGCTAATATATACTCTAGGTGTATTTTTTTGTTTCTCAGAAACACTTGCCAAATAGCCCCATTGTTTGCTCTGGATCTATTTTTAATGAGCAAAATTTCCTCCTTGAACTGTAAGTGCCTGCTTAGAACTGTCTCAAGAACTTCTAGATAGTCAAGGTCCCCTGAAGTATCCATAATCGTGACAGTCCCCTGCATGTCTGTGCATTGTGCCTTCTAGTTTACAAAATTAAAAAATACTTTTCACACACATGATCTCATTTAATCCTCATGGTAAGCCAGCGAAGAGGAGGATAGTTCTCCAAAGTAGTCCCAGAGTTCTCGATACTTTTACAAGGGATTAGAAACAGTTTAGTGATTTCTGTTGAGAGATGATTCCGAAGGCCTGAGGGAAGTTTTGCAGCATCTCCGCTCTATCTAAACAGTTCCTAATGGACCGAAAAAGACCTATTCCAGCCATTTTACTCAGGTTTGGAAACTTTAAGAGTATGGATGCTTTAGGAATAATAAAACAACTCGGTTACTTTGTTCATTTCTCTCAAACGTACACATGTAACGAGATGTTAAAATAGAAATTTCTGACAAAGACGACAGAGATCACATTCTAAAATGAGGTGTTGGACCTCCATGCAGGCTTTAGAAAGAAGGCAGGTGGTTAAAGAAAACCAGTTTTGTGATTTCTGCACCCTCATTCATGGTAATAAAATGGCTAAGAATTTGGAGGTGAGAAAATTGGATTTTTGAACAACATTTTTGGTATACCATGAGTCCCAGTCTCACCCTTAAAAGAGAGAAGGGAGTATAGGACCCTTTTCACAAGCTTAGAGAAAGGGGACCCATCATGTCCATTGAGAGATTTAGAGGACACAGTGCACAGGTGTCCAATTCCCACATAGAAAATCTGATGGACAAGCAATGGGCTGACTACAGCTTTGAGGAGTAAAGGGGAAGGTCAGTGACAGCCTGTGCTCTCAACGTTTGTCACAACGTTGTGGGCGGCAAAAGAGATCAGAATACGCCACCTTAAAATATGCCACTTTGACATATGGATTATTTTGAGCCAAAAACAATTAGGAAACAGAGCACACAAGAGGACCTTTCTGCCCTCTCTTGTAAAAGCAAGGCATACGTTTCCCTTCACACTGTGCCCCCTCCTCTCTCTTTCATAACTGCTAGGAGCATTGACTTGAATCTGCATAAGAAGCCTTACTAAAATAAGCCTTATATTCTATTAGTTTTCCCTGTATATTTATCTTCCACAATTTACCACCCATGGAAGCCCAACTCCCTTTTTTATCTTGTCTTGTCACTTCACAATTTATCACTCAGGACACCTGGGTGGCTCAGTGGTTGAGCATCTGCCTTTGGCTCAGGGCGTGATCTTGAGATTCTGGGATCCAGTCCCACATCAGGCTCCCTGCAGGGAACCTGCTTCTTCCTCTGCCTATGTCTCTGCCTCTCTCTGTGTGTCTTTCATTAATAAATTAGTAAAATGCATTTTTAAAAAAATTATCACTCTTTGTTAAAATGGTATATAAGCTCCCAGGCTTAACTGCTTTTTGGGGATTCTCACTCCTTTTCGTTTGAGTCCCCTCTCCCTTCCCATAAGACAAACAGAGACCTTCTCTCCTGTTCATCTGTCTTTTGTCACTTTAATTTGCAGGCTCTAGTCACTGAATATAAAAGGGTAGAGAAAAGGGTTCCCCCCTTACCAGCAGCAGCGAAAGATTGTCTTAGATCTGTCCAAAATGGTTGCAGGGAGGGACAAACATCTGAGAGAGAAGCCTAAGGTGTTACCACATTTGCAGAGGCTGATGAAGGAGTAAGTGGGTGACCAGAATAGAGAATATTTGTCCTATGAAGCAAACTTTAGGAGAGAGATCCTCAGTAATTGGGAGTGAAGATCATCCAAAAGAGCTTGTGAGAGTCAGCTTTCAAACACCTGCCAAGTCCAAAGAGAGCAGAGCAGATGATAAATCAGCATGCTAAGACCAGTCAAGGAAGAACTCCCCTGATCCCTTCGCCTCTTCTCAATTCCAGAATGCTAGCTCTGAAAGAGTTAGGACTCATGGTTAGTAAGCAGGGTAAGGTGAAGGAAAAGTGTTAGCACCTGACCATATACCCCATCCCTTAGGCCCTTTCTTTCCACCTTTAAATAAGCCTGATGTGGGACAGGGCACATCAAGAATATTCCAACTATTAAATGCATCCTATATGTTTTGAAGTGCCCAGATGGGTGTTGGTATTACTGTGACTAAAAAATCATGGAGAATGCCCTAAATTTTATCTGGGGCAGATGAAGAGCTCATTCCCCTAAATGGATAAGAAAGGACTGTGGGAGACCAAAACAAATTTGCTTTGATTATCCTCCATGAGTCATGTTTTCAATATTGGGAGATTTCCTAGTGCCCAAGGAAAGAGTGGGTTGTTGTGTATGAGATGGACTCTGGTTCAGAACCCCAGAAAACATCACTGGAGAGGTGACACCAAATATATAAATAGACCAGTGCCTGCAGCTACCATGGGGCTATGATCAAGGAGTATCTGTTGTTCCCCACCCAATTTAGAAACCTATCCTGACCAGAGATTACAAATGGTCAAAGCTACCACTGCTCCCCTGGCTGCAAGACCATGCAAGCAGATGGCTGCTACTGCCTGCCATGGGAAATCCCAAACTTGGTCTATGAATCCACCATATGTGCCCCCCCAATACTGCCCAAGGATGAATCTATTAAGAGTTTGAAATCCTTGGGATGAACAGATTGCATAGTGTCTGTGACTATTACAGTAGACAAAATGCTTTGGGAGACCTTTTGAACTTATTATCTCTCAGATCCAAACCCGCCCTTCCGGGCTCAGCCTTGTGATGCCCGGCCTCTACAGACCACATTGTGGCTTTGCCTGCAGGCTCCATGTTAGCTCTTCGATGGGAAGCATTAGAGGGAGAGAGCAAAGCTGGAGGAGAAAGAACGTGTTCCTTCCGATCTGCTTCCTGTGGGGTTCCTGTCCCTTTGATGTCACGCTAGTGCCCCCTTGCCACCCTGGCAGTGGCCGCCCCCCCTCATAGTGGCACTTGCAACTATGTTTTCCCAACGCTCACCAGCAGCCTCGTTGCACTCCCCTCTCCCAGGAGACACCAGGTCCCCCTGGGTCCCTCTCCAGATCGCAGAAGCCAGCTCAGCTGAGCAGGGCCTCCTCCTCAAAGTCTGAGTTTCCGGTTTCTAAGTTTGTGATAATTCCCACCTCTCCCCACACCTACCCGCACGGGGAGTGGCTGCTTCCTGCAGTTGCTACCTCCATGACACCCTCGTGTCCTGGTTTTGCTTCCTCAGTCACCTAGTCAACAACGTGGTTTCTTTGTCAACGATTCTTATACCGCCTCCTCTGTTCAAATAGCTGAGGATGTTTCCTCTCCCGGTCAGTTCCTGACTGGTGTACGCCTCTCAGCGTAAAATGGAGAAGTGGAGTATCTCAGGGGACTCATTGGGGTGAAGAATCAGTGAGGCTTCTAGGAGAGAAAGCTGGGAAGATTTTTAGAGTGAATTTTTTTAAAAAAGATTTTATTTATTCATTCATGAGAGACACAGAGAAAGAGGCAGAGACACAGGCAGAGGGAGAAGCAGGCTCCTTGCGGGGAGGCTGATGTGGGACTCGATCCCAGGGCCCCAAGATCATGTCCAAAGGCAGACGCTCAACCACTGAGCCACCCAGGTGCCACACAGAGTAGTTTTTTTCAACCTTTTTTGAATCATGCAGCTCTCTGAGAGACAGATGAAAACAATGAGCTTTCTCTCCAGAAACTGTAAATATCTATCAGCACACACACCACCCCCCTTCAACCCAGTACAATTTTACACCCAGTGACAGGGGTTGGTGAACCCCAAAGCCCAGACTAATAATTCCTGTGGTAGAAGGCTGGCCAGGGTGGGGCTCCATCTTGGAGAAAATCTAGTTGGCTCTTGGAAGCTGTTGTCTAAGCCTAAGAAAAGTCGAACAAAGGGACTGTCAGTACGGGGTTGCCAAGGAGCTGTCCTAGATTTTCAAACTCCCTGAATTTGAGATAAATATCCTGACTGTGGACCTGCCAACCGCCCTGGATTCCTAGTTACTCTGGCATCTGAAGCCTTAAAAATGTATCTTTTTCAGCAACAACTATTTGACTCATGGGGACCCAGCCAACAAGAATGAGGCCTTCCGAGGCAGAGGGCTGTTTTGAGGGCTCTCCTTCCTAGAAGCCCCTGGCTGACTAGATGGCTGGCCCAGCCAGGTCCCAGTTGTTCTCGGCCCCTTCGGTGGCCGCCTAGAGCATAGCCCTCCAGGAAAGGAAGGCGCATCGCCATCTCCTGGCTGGTGCTATTATCACATGCCAATTTTCAAAAATCAATTCCTGCTGCCCAATTTCCAAGCAAGCATAAGAACTACTCTTTTATTGTGAGTTAGGTAACTAGATGTGTTGGGTGAAGGATTATGATCTATCCCGTTAGAGGAGAGAAGACAGAGTTTGGGAGTAGTACCTCTGGACCTCAATTTTTCCATCCCTAAGGAAAGGCCACTGTCTAAATGTGAAGGAGTTGGGCAGCCCGGGTGGCTCAGCCGTTTAGCGTTGCCTTCAACCAGGGTATGGTCCTGGGGCCCCAGGATCGAGTCCCACATCAGGCTCTCCCTCTGCCTTTGGAGCATGGAATGGAGCCTGCTTCTCCCTCTGCCTGTTTCTGTGCCTCTGTCTGTCTCTCTGTGTTTCTCATGAATAAATGAATTAAATCTTTAAAAAAAAATAAATAAATGCAGAGGAGTCTACTGCTGATTTTCATTTCTCCATCAAACTGTCCTGTTGAGGAATCCCTGGGTGGCGCAGTTGTTTAGCACCTGCCTTTGGCCCCGGGGTGCGATCCTGGAGACCCGGGATCGAATCCCACGTCGGGCTCCCGGTGCATGGAGCCTGCTTCTCCCTCTGCCTGTGTCTCTGCCTCTCTTTCTCTCTCTCTCTCAAATAAAAAAAAAATAAAATAAATAAAAAATAAAAAAATTAAAAACTGTCCTGTTGAGCTTTTAGAAGGCAGCACCAGAGAATGGAAGAGGATTCTTCTCCACATCACTTACACAGGTAGATAGCCACCACCTTTCTCCACAGAGCCGTCTGACATATAGTTGCTTTCTTAGCTGAATGTAGATCCTTTAACTTTCTTAGAGACTGCAGGGCCTCCTCCTCAAGGATCCTCAGGATACAGATGGATTTCTTTTCTTTGTTAATTAAAAAAAAGTTTATTGTTTTATTTATTCCATCTTTAAAATAATTCATTCATCCAATACATTTTTTAAAAAGATTTTATTTATGTCTTCATGAGAGACACACAGAGAGAGACAGAGACACAAGCAGAGGGAGAAGCAAGATCCCTGCAGGGAGCCCCATGAGTGATTTGATCCCAGGATCCCAGGATCACGACCTGAGCCAAAGGCAGATGCTCAACCACTGAGCCACCCAGGTGCCCCTTTCCAACAGTTTTATATTGAGTGCCTACTATGTGCATGCACTTTTGAGGCACAAGGGATATCACGGCAAACAGTACAAACAAAAATTTATATAGCTTCTCATTTAGTGGAGGAGACAGACAATAGATAAAATATGTAGTGGGTGAGGGCCAAGAGTGGTGTTTTGGGTTGCTGTTTGTTTTGGTTTGGTTTTTTCAGACAAGCAAAATTATAGCATGTTGCTCTGCTGATGGGAATGATGCAGTAAAGGGAAATAATGACCCAGGAGAGAGGAGGAAGAATTGGTGAATGCCCCTTGAGTAGTAGATTTGGTGCACAAGTGGAGAATGAATCAGATATTTACTGAGCCTCTGCCAGGTGTCAGAACCTGGTTAGGTGTTGGGGACAAAGCAGGAAGAAAACAGGTAACATCCCTGCCCTTTTTTTTTTTTTTTTTTTTTTTTTTTTCATCCCTGCCTTTCTAGAGACTGCATTCTAATTAGGACAATGGACAATAAAGAAGCAGTGAATCCCTAGTATCCATGGATTGGGATAAATGCAATGACTAAAAGACACTGTTCATAGTTCTCTTTGAGAAGTGAATTTAACTGAGTCCTGAAGCATGACACATGTCCACATGAAGAGCCTGAGGGAAGAGGATTCTAAGCAGAAAGAATAGCAAATGCAAGGTCCTGAGGAGGAAGAGCTTGGCCCATTTGTACACTTGTGGGAGGTGAGGCTCTTGGAGGATAGTTATCAAGAAGAGTAAAACATGAGATGAGGTTAGAGAGGTTGGTCACTGATGGCTTTTTTTAAACAGCCAATAAGTTTTATGAAAAAAATTTATAGATAACTCAAGGCTAGGCAGGACAGTTAACATTGTTAAATGACAGAATCAGAATTAAAAAACATTTCAGTGGTTGGCATGTAACAAATCTCCATGTCAAATTTCATTTTTGGATTCAAAAAAATCAGTTGTGAGAAACAGTAAAAGGAAGAACAGGAACACCACCAGTTTTTATGAAAAGGGTTCTAGGTGTGCAAAGAGCAGAACCTAAGACAGAGACCTAAATGGAAAATCTTTCCTGGGAATGTTACCAAAGGAGAGAGGAGAGGACGTGGGGGGTGGGGGAAGGCGGTAGAGAAGAAGGAAGAAAATTATGAGCCATGAACTAGAGAACCATGTAATGGACTTGGCTGTGTCTGCAGGCTAATGCTTGTACAATCCTGGGAGACTGGCATTGCTGTCTGAAAGGTGTCTCCGCACCAACCAAGGGGGAAGGAGGGGGCAGCAGCTCTTCATTGCTGCCAGACCACTGGGCAAAAATTCTTTGCATGGTTGTCTACATTGCCCATGAGTAAGTGATAAGTACGTTTTCATGGTGGTCCCACCTACAACGTCACTCAGAGGCCCAAAGGTAGAAAGCAAAGGGTATAAAAAGTGTACCTTAGTGGGTCATGGTCAACTGCACCCATGCAAACTGGCTAGACACAGCTGGAATAAGGGACAGGAGAGACCTAAACCTCAGAAGTGATTCATAAGAGGTGTCTCATACACATACCTTGGTATCAGAGGACCATTTCCATTCATTTATTTATCATTCATTCATTCATTCATTCATTCATTCATGACAGACAGCCAGAGAGAGAGAGAGGCAGAGACACAGGCAGAGGGAGAAGCAGGCTCCAGGCAAGGAGCCCAATGTGGGACATGATCCCAGGACCCCAGGATCACAACCCGAGCCCAAGGCAGACACCCAACTGCTGAACCCCACCCAGGCATCTCCCATTTCTCCTCCTTCAGCATTTTATTTCAGTCTTTTCAGACTTTTTGTGGAGACATGTGTATGTACCTGAATCTCATTGGCAATGCTTTCATGAAATTTGGATCCTGAAGGCAAAAAGGTCCCTCAAAATGCTGTCCCTTCTTTGGTATTTCTCTAACTCAACAAAGGAATCTTTATTAAATACTATCTAAGATTTCTGCATCTTCACAAAATGCTGCACATACATAAACTACTTACTTTTGCTACACCCCGGGCCACCACTGCGGGGGGCAGTGTGTTATGTTGGGAAAACCACTTATTCCGTTCATCCCAGGCCGATCAAAGGCCTCAAAATTAATATTTTGGCTCATCTCCAAATGAGGTTATACATACAGTCTCAGAGCCATACTGACAACAGCACTGAAAGAAGATGATCTTCATACAGCTAAACCAGGTGTCCCCACTCTCAGATCAGACTGCCTGCTGTACATTATGAATTAATATTTTTCAAAACTCCTATAATTATCTTATGAATAACTCAGTGCCTTTGGTGTTAAATTATACCAATTTATTAAATGCAAAGTTTCAAAAATATCACAATTTTTGTGATTCTGTTTTGACATTTCTCCTTTTTATTTCAATATACCAGGAGCTTTAAAAAAATTATAGTAACCCATGTATTTCTTGATTTCTGAGCAATCCTGGCTAATCCCTACCAACTTGCTGAAAGCACTGTTATTGGAAGTTCCATATCCCTCCCTAGCCCCCATTCCAAGGGTTTATTAGTCTTGCAACTTCTGGCTGCACAGGGAAAATCAAGGGAGAACTAGCTAGAGGGTAAGTGAGGAACCCGTGCTCCTTTCCTAGCTCTGGAAGTGTTTGTAAACATCACCCAAGGCAGTCTGGTTTTGCCCTGGAGACTGGTTTATTTTTCATTTCAGTGTTAGGAGCCCCTTTATGTAATTGTTGCTGTGGGGAGCCAGTGCTTCTAAATACATTTTTGTTGGATCCCCAAAGGATTATCTTCTCTCAGAGTTTCTTCAACCTATTTATTCTCTAGGCCACTTCAGATTCGTTCTTCTTCTTTTTTTTTTTTTAAAGATTGTATTTATTTACTTGAAAGAGAGGGAGAAAGAGCACAAGCAGGGGGAAATGGAAGAGGGAGAGGGAGAAGCCGGCTCCCTGCTGAGCAGGGAGCCCAATGCAGGGCTCAATCCCAGGACCCCAGGATCATGACCTAAACTGAAGGCAGACACTTAACCGACTAAGCTACCCAGGTGCCCCAGGCCACTTCAGATTAAAAACTCTGGTTGCGTTCTCTCCTCATTACATCTCTGCCAGCAATCCAGTGGTGCTTTTGGGGGACGCCCTATAAAAGTCAGGGTTCAGTTATCTCTGCCCCGCAGGTGCTAAAAAGCTGGCTGCTGGCTGTGGCATGCCATCGTTCACCTCCTCAGTGGGTTCCTGGGCCTTTTCTCCCAGGTTCTAGGTAAGGAACAGGCATACAATTCAAAGAGGCTAAAGTGGGCTTGCAGAAATATCGTGCAGGACTGGGGAGCCCCAGAACCTGATGGTAGTCTGAACAGTAACAGTAAGAAGAATGGCAGTGACTATCACTTACTGAATATTTTCTGATCTCCAGGACTGTGTTAAACACTTTACAAACATTAGTCTCATTTAACCTTATAATTGCTTTACCCTATAAATACTATTATTATCCCCATTTTCTAGGTGAGGAAACTAAGATTTATAAATGTTATTTGCCCATGTGGATGGTATTCAGTGGAGGATGGAACCCAAGCATTGACTCCAGAGCTCTCACATTTAACCACTGTATTCCTGAAGTATGTCCTTGCCCAGTTAGCTTCAGACGCTCCACTTGTAGAAGATGGATTTATTCATCCCACTGCTCTCTGCTCTTCTTGAACTAGGGAAGCCTAGTTCAAGTCTCACACTCCTTCTGAGATCCTCCTCACCCACCCAGCCCTCACAAGGTGCCCCTTTTCCCAAATTCCTGTAACAAGTGGAATGTGTGCGGCCAACTTGGCATTTTATCATCCAAGGTCTCAGGTCATTATCTCATTTAAGTGAGAACATCTTGTCTCTCCAACAAGAATGCAACTAACCCCAGGTAAGGACATGTCTTACTTTTCAAGGCAAGAGAAATACTTGATGAATAAGATTGAGTAACTCCTCCTCCAGGTCCTTCCTGTTGGCTCAAAGGCAGGCCGGCAGCAGGCCTACCACAGGGCCCTGCTCCAGACTTCAAGGCTGGGGTGCTGGCCTCTCAATTATCTTGGCTGTCTGCCCCTCACCCTACACGCCTCCTTCCTTGCCCTGTGTCAATATCCTCACTTTCTTGCTCTTTCTCACCTGGCAAACATAAATCTGGCAGCTTCCCACCACCATCCTGATGAGGCTAACTCTTTGCTGTCCAGAGAGGTCCCTGCAGCCCTTTCCCAGAGAACTCCTGGCCCTCCCCCAGGACGTTCACCTGGGAAGGCAGTGGCCTCCCCGGTGTGCTGCCCTAGAATGTCACTCTGTGGCATCTATTGTCCCCACCCCTTCTATGTTTTCCCCATAAACTGCCATCCCTGAGAAGGAATCAATCCATCCTGTAATCATTCTCTTGGGGGGCCTGGGAACTGATTGATGGGTGTAGTTGTTTTATTATTAGCCAGTGGAAGTTAAGTAAGTCCAATCAATAAACTTTATAGGTCTCCCCAGATGGCTTCAGAGGTGAGACCCAGTTGCTTTCACCTCAATAGATTTAGACCCCTGCCTAAATAAAAAGCAATACTCATCCAGAGAAGCCGTTTTATTTCCTTCTGAAAGAATCTCTTAGTGCCCTTGAGCCTGTCATGACTTAAATCAATAACCTTAACAGCTTCCAAGAAGAAATTAGTTGCCTTTGGAGCATGTGTCCCTGACACATGACAATTTTAGACCTCTGAACTGAGCCAGGCAAAGTGGCGAGGACTGGTACCAAAGCCTGTCACATCCCTGGGCCCCAGGCACCCCTCCAGCGAAGGCAGTCCAGACTTTCCCCTCCACCTACTATTTTTCTCTCTCCTGCCTCAGAGCTCTCTGCATCTCCTGGTGGGCTCCTCGTAAGCCCATCCCTGCTCTGCATCTCTGGCTTCCAGGATCCTGAGAGACCAGGCTGGCTGCCCAGGAGCTGGTCTTCCTTGTCATTTTGAGGGTGAATGTGAAATTCCTTCCAGGTGACACTTCCATGCATTCACAGGAGTATCTAGGAAGCAGAGTAAAAATGGTGCTAGTAGTAATAGGAGGAAGAGTCAAACCTCGATGGTGAGAGAAGAGGGCTCTATCAAGGGCCAGAGACCTCTCAGATGATTATTCCTCAGAGAAAGCCACCATCTGTGTAGGGCTGGCCGCAATAGGGGTCGTTAAACGGTGATCCTTATAGTCTTTTTTTTTTTTAAGGTTTTATTTATTTGTTCACGAGAGACACACACACACACACACACACACACACACACAGAGGCAGAGACATGTACAGAGGGGGAAGCAGGCTCCATGCAGGGAGACCAATGCAGGACTCCAACCACGCATTCTGGGATTACACCCTGAGCCAAAGGCAGACACCCAATGGCTGAGCTACCCAGGTGTCCCGATCCTCATAGTCTTAACTCTGCCCCTTCATCAGACTGGCCAGTCTCCACTTCTACATTCTGCAGACAACCATGATGAGCCCAGAGTGAAATGGTCTGGCTAGGGGCCAGGAGCCAGCAGGAGAGGAAAGTCACCTCCATCTCTCTGCCCAGTGTCAAAGCATTGTGCCTATGAAAGCCACTGTGTCGTCTATCTAGAATGGTGGCTAGAAAGGCCCTCACAATATTTTCATTCACCAAGTGGGAACAAGATCCACTGCTCCCTGGCTATGAGATCAAACATGCAAATTCCAGAATTTCCATGATGTTCCAAACATCATTCTGTGCTACCAAGATGAACTCTCCAATCAGGCCATTAACCGATCAGGATCAGGCTGTCTTGAAACCATTTCTATGTTGGAAAAAGTTTTAGGGGCACTTGGGTGGCTCAGCAGTTGAATGTCTGCCTTTGGCTCAGGGCATGATCCCAGGCTGGGGATTGAGTCCTACATCAGGCTCCCTGCAAGGAGCCTGTTTCTCCCTCTTCCTATGTCTCTGCCTCTCTCTCTGTGTCTCTCATGAATAAATAAATAAAATCTTAAAAAAAAAAAAAAAAAGGAAGGAAAAGAAAAAGAAAAAAATTTAAATAAAATACTGGAGTTGGGGAGAACCCTCTTCTCATGTGCATAATCATGCCAGTAAAAATATATAAATGTTAAATATAAAAAAGAGAAAAAGTAATGGTTTGGTATGTTTTAATTACATCAATACTTTAAAAAACTGGAACAAACATACCTACATACTGGTCTTTTGCAGTAATGAATAATATTAGTTTCTGTTTTCCAGGTTTAACCTCTATAAATTTGTTAATGACTTTGCCAAAACTTATCTTCACATATTCATGTTCATCAGACAGTTTGTTGATCTATTTTCACTCATAGTTAATTAATTCTCATCTAGAGAAACTTCTTTTATGTGAATCAACAAACATACAAATAGGAAGTTGTATTATGATAGGTTTGTCACAGATTCCTAAAAACCCCATGTCATGGTGAACTTCAGAAGTTGCACTATGGTCCATGTGTTTGTTTCTTTGGGATCAATTTTAGATGCTTTCAAATGTCTGCACAGTCAAAAAAATTTCTGCTTAAATATCTTCACCAGAAAATTCACCATTCATTTCTATCACAGTTGGTCAATTTCTGAAGTTCTTCCTCTAAAAATCAGGGAAAATGGTTGAATAGCAGTGAATATTGGTATTATTTGATATGTAGCTTTAGAATAAGCATCCAGATCTTTATTTTTTTTAAATATATTTTATTCATTTATTCATGAGAGACACAGAGAGAGAGAGGCAGAGACGCAGGCAGAGGGAGAAGCAGGGTCCATGCAGGGAGCCTGATGTGGGACTCGATCCCGGGTCTCCGGGGTCACGCCCTGGGCTGAAGGGAGGTGCTAAACCGCTGGGCCACCTGGGCATCCCGCATCCAGATCTTTAAATGCCTTTGAAAACAAAGCACTTAAACATTGTCCTTTTGAGTTCTTCTGGCATGGACACACGGAATGAGAAAATCCTACTAACTCTCCGTCTGTTTCTTCATGTTTACAATCAGCTGTTATTATTGTTAATTTTGAATTTATTGTTGAAACATATGAATATGGGATTCCACAGGTTTGGAACTTAAGGGTTTCAAATCATTAGGTACTTATTCTGAAAACATATACTTGTAGACAGATCCACTGGAGTCAGGGGTTAATTCTCAAATTAGCTTCCCCATAGAATGCAATGCTTGTTAATAGATAAGTGATTTAAATGGAATTAATTGGAGCTTACATACATACTAGTGAAACTCAACAGCAACCACAATGATTATTTAAAACTCAGACCAACAAAAGAATTTTTCAAAGAGGGTATTTTTATCACTGACATTGTTCAGATTTGCCAGCACATGTTGATAATAAAAAACAGACTGATTTTTAGTTTGTTTTATTGTTGTTTAAAAATTCGCTAGACAATGCACCCCTGATGGCCTGCACCTAGGATGGGTGCTCCCACTGCCTGCACACCCCTGGTGTCCCACTGCTCACTCGAGGTGCAAAGGAAATTGCAGACCCTGGCAAGCTAATCTCTGAGTCTGGCTTTCTAAACCTTGCAAAGGAGGCCTTGATGATGGAATCCACAAAGTGGAGGCCTGCATCCAGGTCGTGGACCTATTTTGTTTGGCCTATAATGTTAAAAAACAAAACAAAAAACCTGTGACATGTCAATGCCTTTTGGCAAGGCATGTGCTTACAGCTGGCCACAGGTCCCATCACTCCTATTTTTCATACCTTGAATAATTTGCCCACTTCCATTCTCTGCTTGGCCCCAAGGGGCTGACTCTCCTGGTTAGCAGGGGAAACAGAAGAGAGAAACCATTTCAAGCCCCCAACTCAGGGCAGCCCGGGTGGCCCAGCGGTTTAGGGCCGCCTTCAGCCCAGGGCCTGATCTTGGAGACCCGGGATCGAGTCCCACGTTGGGCTCCCTGCCTAAAGCTTGCTTCTGACCTCTGCCTGTGTCTCTGCCCCCCTCTCTCTCTCTCTCTCTCTCTCTCTCTGTGTGTCTCTTATGAATAAACAAATAAAATATTTTTTTTAAAAAGCCCCCAACTCCTATGCCAAGTCCCACCCATGGTTGGCTTACCTGAACAAATGTCATACAAGACACATTCTTGGCCAAACTGCCCCATCTCAACACGAACAATTACTTTCAACCGGGGTATTTTGGAGCCGGTTCAGGCCAACTCCTGAGAGGTAATTGTTACACACTCAGGAATTTTACCAGTGAGCCATATCTTGAAATCAGCCAGGGCAGATGTATTTACACCAATGACATTGGTAAGTGTTATAAACAAAGGAAACAAAGGCTTCTTGAGGGGGCATACCACTGCTTTTGGCCCAACCCAACATGGCCTTCTGCCCACGGGCAATGACTAGAGATTTTCAGTTTTATTTGCTATATTTTCCTCCCTTGCGTTTTAGAAGAGATTGTTTACTGCAGGTAAGAGGTGGGCTCTGGAGCCACACCATCAGGGTTCAAGTCGACATCCGACTGTGGGACCTAGAGCCACTGTTTTAATCTCAGTACCTCATGTTCCCATCTCTGAGGCGAGGTGGCCTTAGCACCTTCGCATAGGATTTTTGTGGGTTTCTATGAGTCAGTAAACACGAGGTACCTAGAGCAGTGCCTGCACCTAAAAAGCGCTCCACCGATATTATTGCTCTAAAACTGAAATATCCTCCAGTCCTCTTATTTCAGCTGTGTAGTGAAAAGATGCAAATATCTAGTAACCAATTTAAACCCTGCACTGCTCGCTGACTATAAATCTCACTACGATACCATCCTTTTGATTGAATGTCTATCAGGTCAACTCATATCCTCTTCCTCTCAAAAAGTTACCAACAGCATGTAGTAAAAAAGCCTACTAAAACTATTATTGCAAAATGTGGGTATTGGTTTTGTATCTCAATCCCAGAATTAGGAAAAGCCTTCTCTTGTTTAGTTTTTTTATAAATTCTGCTTTAAAAAAAAAAAAAGCCATTTTTAAAGTGCACTGTATCTTTCATATGTTAATGGTTCCTGAAATCAGAACAGGTGTTTGAGCTGCTGTGTGCATTTGATGGGGCCATGCTCCTTTTTCTCTCCCTAAAAGCAGTTATTAAATTGATGGTGCATCTTACAATCAATGGTGTCTTAGAATCTGAGAGGTGCAGTAGTAATTGTCAATGGTATAGTCGGTGATAGGACCCAGGACGCCAGCCTCTATGTCCAATGGCCTGTCCCCAAGATCACAGTGTTTCCAGGGGTGGAGTTCAGTCACATGCCTGGCTAGCAAGGCTGCCCATTCCTCCCCTTGGGCTGAAGTTTGGTGGGGGTTGGCCCAGGCCCAGATGTTTTTTTTAAGTGTGCAAAGATCCTTCCTCATTCTTCAATTAGAAGCACAGTGCACCATGCCCAGGGGCTGGAATCTGACCGAGGAAGGGAAAGCTCCAAGACGATGTGAAAGCAGAGGTGGAAATAGGACCTAGGCTGCAAAACCAAGAGCAGGTCCAGCTGCACTGGGCAGAAAACACACCCATAGCACTGGCATTCTGTTCTGAGTCATCCCCTTCCTGGTTCCACATGGTTGATCTACACTACACACTTTCTCCATAATCTCAGTTTCCCCACCTGCTTTCTTACCCAAATCAGTGGCAGCTTGGGCAGTTTAAGAAGGAGAAATCAATATAAGACCTTGAAGGGACCGTGACAGCAGTTCTGGCTGTGGGGGCTCCGGGGGCTCCTCCCCAGCCACCCCCCACCCTCCCTGAGCACAGGCTCCCCCAGCAGGTGCCTCTGAGCACCTGGCCGATCCTGGAGCTCGAGACTCTGAGCCCCAGGGGATGGGGCTCCCCTGTGGGCACTGGGGCTGAGCTGCCGGGATCCCAGGAGAGCAGAAGCCACAGGGAGTAACCTCTCATGGGAGCTGAGCTGCCATCCACACCCTGACCTCGTCTGTTCTTGTTTTGTTCCTCACCTGTGTCCTGTGGCCCCGGAGCCACCACAAGGCCGCAGCAGGACAGGTGCACACAGTCGGGCCTGGACCATGCTGCCACTGCTGTGTCAGCAGCCCTGCCTGACCCCTTTCCTCTTCGCAGGAGCCAGGAGGCTGGGTCGGAGCAGAAGGCAGAGGCACAGGCGTGTCAGGCATAGCAGTTTGGTGGGGGTTGGCCCAGGCCCAGATGGTTTTTTAAGTGTGCAAAGATTCTTCCTCATTCTTCCATTAGAAGCACAGTGCACCATGCCCAGGGGCTGGGATCCATCCCCTGTGGTGTGTAGCACAGTGGGAAGGCCAGGGGCCAGCTTCCCCCAGCCGCTGCCCCCACTGCCCCTTCCCAGTCCTGTGGCATGAAGATGATGGCCATGATGATGCTACTTGGCCTTCCTGCTGTGGAGAGCAGACTTGGCTGGAGGCCCCAGTTGCTGGCCCTTGGGATCCACCCCGACATCCATACTGAAGCCACACTCCCTAGACCTACACCCAGCCCATACTGAGCATTGAGGAGCGGAGTATGGGCTACTGTAGGCCATTCCTGAGAGACCAGACTCCGCCAAAACAGTTTTGGCTGGGAGACTCCCCATGCATGTATCTGCCCGAACCTTTTTCTGAGCCGTGCTACTAAGATCTTCCCACCCATGTAGTAAAAAAAATTTAACCTTGCCCCAAAAGAGATCTGGCCTTTCCCTGTGACTCCTGAGAAAGAATCTTTGTTTGCCTAGGGGCATTGGGTCAGCCAGATAGTAGCAGTGTGATTTAGGGTAAGGACTAGTCACTCTAGGAAGAACAATATGGTTTAGGGTACAACTTTGGTCACCCAGTTCAGTCAACCTGGAGACAGAAATCCCCTATGTGGGCAGTCAGTCAACCACACCTACATGGTGGAGCCTCAGTAAAAGCTCTGAATAGCAGGGCCTGGGTGATCTTCCCTGGTTTGTAATACTCCATGCATATTGTCTCACATGGATGCTTGGAGAGCAACATATCCTGACTCCGTGGGGAGAGCACAAGACAAGCACTTAGTCTGATACCTCCCTGGACTCCATCCTATGTGCTTCTTCCCTCAGCTGATTTCAATCTGTATCCTTTCCCTACAATAAGCTAATCATGAGTATAATAGCTTTCAGTGAGTTCAATGAGTCCTTCTAGCAAATCACTGAACCATGAGAGTGGCGTTGGAGCCTCTGAATTTGCAGTGGGCGTCTGAAGTTACGGATGGCCTTGTGACAACTGTTGCCTCTAAACTTAGCAGTTGCCCTAACTTATCTCATTGTTCATTCCTTCCTTTCACAAGGACCAGAGCTGTGGTCTGGTTCGACTTCATCTTCCTCCTGGACTCCCACTCTTTTAGCCTGCATGGGCATTTCCCCACTGAATCTCTTTTAGGGCCAATCCCATCTTGACGTCTGCTTCCCAGTGGACTTGAATCAACATAGGTGATCTCTGAGCCATCAGCACTGGAAATGCAGAATCCTGGGCCCCACCTCAGACCAGCTAAGTCAAACTCTCAGAGGTGGGGTCTAGGGATCTACATTATGAATGAGCTGCCCACAGGATTCAGTTACACATGAAGCTTTGAGGGCCACTGGCTTGGAAGATGGGCAGTTTCTGAGCAGCTGCTGCAGTAGAGGCTCAGACACAAGGCAGCCACGAGTGGGAGGCGGGCTTCTGAAGCACCCCCAGGCTGCTACCCTGTGTGGGGACACCAAGCCCTCAGCTGCAGGACGGATGCATGGTGGTCTGCGGTGGGGGTGACTATAATCGCTGCAGGAGCTGGCCCCACACACGAGACCAGGTGCTTCCTGTTCCCTGCACCCTCACTGCCTGGTCTGAGACATCAGTCCATTATCCTCATACTCAGCCCAGCCTTTGAGAACCCAAGCTTAGGAACACCTCCCTGAAGCATCTACAGCTATCTCCTTTCTCCACTGGAATGCAAAGCCCCTTCTTCCTTTCCAGGGTCTCTTGCTTTCACAAAAGCTCCATCATTACAAAGCCTAACAAATACAGGCCACCTCCTCTTTGCATTTCTGGGAAGGTACTTCCACTTTTGACAACATTTCCATTTATTCATCCATTTGTCAACAAATACCATATTTGTTGAATATTCAATAAATACAAAAACTAAGAATGCTTAGTACACAGCACATATACACTGGAATCATCATACCTTACCCCCAAGATGGAATAAGCCTAGATACAACAGACTGAACAACCACAGATTTTTGAGACCACAAAGTTATTTGATCTCAGAACAAGAATAATAAGGTGGTTAGATTAGTCACTTACAGAAACCATCTTAGAGGGGCCCTGGGTGGCTCAGTGGTTGAGTATCTGCCTTTGGCTCAGGTCATGATCCTGGGCCCTGGGATGGAGTCCCATACTGGGCTCCCTGCAGGGAGCCTGCTTCTCTGTCTTCTTGTGTCCCTGCCTCTCTTTGTGTCTCTAATGAATAAATAAAATAAAATCTTTTAAAAAATCATCCTAGAAATAAGCTACCATGAAATACAACATATGAATGCACTGCTAATGTGATGAACGTGCCTCCAGAACTTCCCCGGGAGCTTGATTGGTGTTAACGAGCACTCCTGACCTTAGTGACCACCTCTCCAGTCCCTTCCTCCAGACTGAACCTGGGTGGCCAAGGACTCTATCTCACACAAGCAGCTCCGAATATCTTTTGAAATAGGAATCTTGGGATGCCTGAGTGGCTCAGAGGTTGAGCATATGACTTCAGCTCAGGTCATGATCTCAGGTCCAGGATCATGGTCGAGTCCCACATCAGGCTCCTTGCAGGGAGCCTGCTTCTCCCTCTGCCTATGTTTCTTCCTCTCTCTCTGTCTCTCATGAATAAATAAATAAAATCTTTTTTAAAAAAATAGGAATCTCTTAGAATTTGATGAAGACTATGGACCCTTTCTCCACTAACAGCCTTTTATACATGCAAAATTGTGTATATGTTCCAAAGAGCTCCATCCCCAGCTCACAGATTTAGCTATGGGAATGTTCACCACTAATATAAAGAAAAACTATTTCTCTACTCACCACACTTCTAGCACCAAATGTGAGGGGAGGGGTTGCCACATGAACCAATTCTTTCAACTCTCCATGCACCGAGCGTCCTACAATTCAATTCAATTCTGACACTAGCTATGAGAGTTGGTGCAGCTCACACAAGTTAAGGGCTCAGACCCATAAGACTGCCCCCACTTCAGACATCAACTGCAAATCCCAGGTTGTCACTTGTACTTCTGACCAACTGGCTATAAATGTGCATTCCCACAGCCCCCTCCTCAGGCTTGATCATTTGCTTTTATAATGAGACTTTACAGCTACAAAACTCAAAGAAACATCTACTTACATTTTTCAGTTCATTATAAATATATTATAAAGGATACAAATGAACAGCCAGATGAAGAGGTACATAGGGTGAGGTCCAGAAGAGTTCCAGACACAGAAGCTTCTGTCCTATGGAGTTGGGTGTGGATGTGCTCACCAATCCAGAAGCTCTCTGAACCCTATATTTTAGGGACTGAGGCTTCATCGTGTAGGCACAATTATTAACTATTATGAACTTAATACCCAGCCCTTCCCCTTCCTGGAGGATGAGAAGCAGAGCCGAAAGTTCCAGGCTTATAATCATGGTTTGGTCTTTCTGGTGATCAGTTCCCCTTCCGAAGCTATCCAGGAGCCCATGAAAAATTGCCTCATTAGAGCAAAAGACACTCCCATCAGGAAATTTCAAGAGATTTAGGAGTTGTGTGTCTAGAAGTGGAGGCAGAAACCAAGTATATTTTTTATCATGTCACAGTAATAAAAAAATTAGAAATGATCTGATAATGGAATTAAAGTGCATATAATAATGCATTATGCGGCTATTAAGATATTTTTAAAATATCCTTGCTGACATAAGAGCCAAAACATACTGCCTATCCTGTGACAGACGTGATTTTAAGCTCTTTAAATGTTTTAACTCGTGTATTTATCACTAACCCATACCCTATCAGGTATGCTTTAATTTTACTCATATTTTATAGATAGAGAAACTGAGGTAGAGAGGTTAAGTAACTTGCCCAAGATTGTATAGTTACTAAGCAGAGGAACAGGATTTGAATCCAGGAGATTTGAGCTAATAAACAAAAAAAGGTAGGATATAAAGCCATCCATACAATATGATCCCATTTTAGATTTAAAAAAAAAAAAAACCTGACAGGAGATCCCTGTGGTGGCTTTATTTTATTTTTAAGATTTTTTTTAGGGACGCCTGGCTGGCTCAGCAGTTGAGCACTTGCCTTCAGCCCAGGGTGTGATCCTGGAGCCCTGAGATCGAGTCCCGCATCAGGCTCCCTGCATGGAGCCTGCTTCTCCCTCTGATTGTGTCTCTGCCTCCCTCTCTCTCTGTGTCTCTTGTGAATAAATAAATAAATAGTTTATTTAAATAAGTAAATAAATTTAAATAATAAATTATTTATTTATTTATTTATTTATTTATTTATTCACAAGAGACAGAGAGAAAGGCAGTGGCATAGGCAGAGAGGAAAGCAGATCCCTGCAGGGAGCCCAATGCAGGACTGGATCCCAAGACCAAGATCACACCTTGAACAGAAGGCAGCCGCCCAACCGCTGAGCCACTCAGGCGACCCCCTTGTGGTGGCTTTAATATATGCCCACAAGTTCTTTGATTTTTCCTCCTTTCAAGAGCTAGAAGTCCTCTCCCCATAAGTGTGGACTTGACTTAGTATCTTTTTTTCTAATGAATAGAATATGGCAGGATGACTTTCAAAACTAGATCATAAAAGGCACTGCAACTTCCTCCTCAGTTTCTCCCGGATCACATGTGCTAGGACAAGCCAGCCTCCGTGCTGTGGACATTCTCAAGCAGTCCCGTGGAGAGTCCCTGTCGACACTCTCATGAGTAAACCGTCCTACAGTCAGATTTCCCAGCCCCACCCAAACCTTCATTCAGGTGAATCCAGCCTTACCACAGACCCTAAGCCAGAACCCCCTCCAGCTAAGCTGCTCTTGAGTTCCTGACCCATAGAGACTGCAAGATAATAAATGTCTTTTGTTTTGAGCCGCAAATTTTGGAGCAATCTACTATGCAGTAGGAGACTAATATATCCCCAAAATCTTTATCACAGTGAGATTATAGGTAATTTCCATTTTTTATTTTTTGTGTTACTCGTATTTTCAAAAATTTCCTTCAATAAATCTCTATTATCTGTATATCTCAACAAGCAGTAGAAAGACTAGAAGAATAAACAAAGGCACAACCACCATCCTAGGTTATGGACACCCCATCAATGACAACCACGTGTGACACATTGACTGGAAACATTCATGTCAGCCTTTGCACTGTATGTTTTACTAACAAAACTGGGCACGAGTCTCCAAAAGGAGGCACTGCTGCTCTGAAGGCAAAATGGCTGAACCAGGCAGGTCAACCGGGACTCCTTGGTTCCTGTGATGTAGCCCAGGGTGGGGTGGAAGGATCTGGGCTCACGAGAACTAAGATCTTATCTCAGTTTGTATGTGTGGTTTGTTCTGTTCTGTTTTTTTTTTTTTTTTCTGTTTTGTTTTTTTAAGATTTATTTATTTAAGACAGAGAGCAAAGGGTGATGGAGTGGGAATGGCAGAGGGAGAAAGAGAATTTCAAGCAGTCTCCATGCTGAGCACAGAGCCTGACACTGGGATCAATCCCATGACCCTGAGATCATGACCTAAACTGAAATTACCAATCGGTTGCTTAACCGACAGAGCCACCCAGGTGTCACTCCTATTTTAGTTTTATATGCAGCCCAGGCAAGTCACAAGCTCAACAGGCCTCAGGCTTCTCATCTGTCAAATGGGCATTACTTCCGTAGAATTCATGAAATTGGATATTGCCAAATAGGTTACTTAGTCCATTCAGGCTGCTGCAGGAAAACACCACAGACTGGGTGGCTTAGGAACAGCAAAAATGTATTTCTCACAGTTCTGGAGGCTAGAAGTCCCAAGATCAGGGCGCATGGTGACATTCTAGCAAGGGACTGCTTCCTGGTTCATAGTCAGTGCCTTCTCATAGCATCCTCGCAGAAGAGGCCAGGGATCTCTCTGGAGACTCTTTCATAAGTCCCATTCATGAAGTCTCCACTCTCCAGACCTAAGTACCTCCTCACAGCCCCACCTCCTAATACCATCACACTGGACAGAGGATTTCAGTATATGAATGGAGGGTGGGCACAAATGTCCATAGCATTTACATAGAACAAATAACATGATTATACATAATGTAACATGATTATACAACAGTGATATGCGGTATAAAACAGAAACATTACTTCTCTATGAGAATAATCCCTACAACCTATGGTCTTGTGAATGTAATCTTATGGACTAACAATTCTTATTTTTAGACATTTTTTTTAATGCTAAAGTATTTTAAAATAAATTATAGACATTATGAAATGTCACCCCTAAAGACCCTGTCCAAAAAAAAATGAGAACATTTTCCTGCATAATGACATGGCATTTGGCCAATGATACTGCAAGAAGATTCCACCAATCAGAATTCCAAAATGATAGCATTCTCCTCACCCATCCCAGATTTAGCAGCCTTCACTGTCAGGATCTTGTTTAAATGGCAGTAGCAATTGATTGGCCGTTTGTAAATGAACTGAAGTGGTCCTATGGAAATGGAGAAATACTCAGACCTAGGCGCTTACAATAAAATAGGTTTCACCCATCTACAAGGGAGAGAGAATATAGCGCGGAGACATTACACAAGAAACAAGAGTGAGCCAGAAAGAGCCTTCCAATATGTGCCAAGTTGGCGGACCCACAGGGCCACTGGCTCCCTTTCCCAAATCCATGCTGGAAAAGCTACAGAGAGAAACAGAGCTTCCAGGAACCAACATCAAGAGGATAACAATAGCAACAAGGCCTGAGAAGCCCCTGGGGAGGTGGCTGGGACCAGGGCCCTGCCTTGGGCACTCTTCTGTACACAATACAGGGCAGGAGAGCCAGTGTTTCTGGGGACTATGTGCTCCCTAACTGGGGCACGGTCACACTTTCAGAAGCCAAACAGCAGACCACACAAGCCACTGTGTTATTTGAAATAGAAGGATTAGAATAAGAACAAACAGACCGAGAGTCTAAAACAAGCCTGAAGTAGTTAGAGAGACAAAATAGAAGCAGTGTGAAACAGGCAATATAAAAAACACGTAGAATTATCAGGTATGAACATTCTAACAGTGAATAATAGGCACAGGTCCAGGCTGGGACTGAAAATGAGATCCAAGGACAAAGCAAAAAAGAAAACAAAGTAGAGCTGCACAGGCAGATACTGAAGGTGCACTCATCACCACCCCCAGCTGCACCCCCCTCGCTCCCCACCCCCGCCCCTCAGCTATGGTTCCCCTGGAGAGTTTTCTTATAAAAGACGTTGGGGAAGAAGGCATCATGTTTCCAGGCACTGGCGCCACCATACTTGCTGTCCCTAGGCCTACAGTTTAGAGGTCCTTCTTCCTTCCCACCTGACCCTTTGGCCCAATGATTTCAAGTTGAATTTCTCCCTTGGATGCCCTACAGGCAGCACTGGTTACACCAGGTCTCCATGCAGAAGAAGAATGTGAGGTCCCTTGTTTAAAAAAAAATTATGGGGGTGCCCGGTTGGTTCAGTCGGTTAAGAGTCTGCCTTAAGCTCAGGTCATGATCTCAGGGTCCTGGGATGGAGCCCCACATTGGGCTTCCTGCTCAGCAGGGAGTCTGCTTCTCCCTCTCCCTCTGCCTGCCACTCCCTCTGCTTGTGCTCTCTCTCTCTCTCTCTTTCTCTGTCAAATAAATGAATGAAATCTTTAAAAAAAATTTTTTTAAATATAAAAAATTATGAAGAGTTTCAAGATGGTGACAGCACATTATACCCAGGGTGGGACCCTGTGGAGCTGCGTTGATTTAAAGTCCAGGAAGCCTACGCAGTCCATAAGGCCTGGGAGCCCCCTGGCCTGCTCCAAACCGCACCTTTGCAGCTGGGGTGCATCCAATGGCTTTGGGTTCCCAAAGATACTGCTGCTCTAAGTTTGTTTATCAGATGAGAAGACGCTGGTAAGACAAGGGCTTGAGGTTGGGTTTGAGTCTGCATGGAGGAATGGCCGGGGAATGGATTGTGACAGCTTCCAGTGGGTGGCCAAGGAGATGAGGGGAGCTCCTTAACAAACCCAAAGCCAGTTGAGAGAGACTCATACCTTCCCTAGACTCATACCTTCCCTAGAGCCATCCGTCCACAAAACTGCATTATCAGAAAAGCCACCAGGCCTATAGGGCCCCAGTGAAAAATTTTTAGTCAAACTAGGGAATTTTGTTTCTCTGTTGATTAAAAAAAAAAAAAAAAAAAAGTGGAAGGTGATGAGGAAGTTCAGAGAGTCATTCAACCCCTTGGTGAAAACCTAAGGGTTCTGGTACTCTGCATCTTCTTAGAGTGCCTTCTGATTGGGCATTGGGAAGGCTTGGGGGAGGGGTGCATAAAATATACATAACACAAAATTTTAGCCTTTTTAATCATTTTTAAGTGTACAATTCAGTGACATTTAAGTACATTCACACTGCTGTGCAACCATCACCACCATCGATTTCCAGAACTTTTTCATCCACCCAAATTGGAATTTTGTCCCCATTAAACACTAACTCCCCATTGCCTCCCTTTGCAGCCCTTGGCAACCTCTTCTCCACTTACTGTCTCTATGAATTTGTCTATTCTAGGTGTCTCAGGTAAGCAGAATCACACAATATTTGTCTTTTTGCATCTGGCTTATTTCACTTAGCATGATGCTTTCCACTTAGAATCCGTGTTGTAGCATGTGTCAGAATTTCATTCCTTGGGGCACCTGGGTGGCTCAGTTGGTTAAGTGTCTGCCTTCAGCTCAGGCCATGATCCCAGGGTCCTGGTATTGAGCCCCATGTCGGGCTCCCTACTTAGCAAGGAGCCTGCCTCTCCCTCTTCCCACCCAGCTCCTGGCTTGTGCTCTCTGTCATGTGCTATCTGTCAAATAAATAAATAAATAAATAAATAAATAAAATCTTTTTAAATTTTTTAAATAAATAATTTTTAAAGAATTGAATTCCTTTTTTATGGATAAATGATATTTCCTTGCATGGATATATCACATTTTGTTTATCCATTCTTCTGTTGATGGACACTTGAGTTGTCTCTACCTTTTGGCTATTGTGGATAATGCTGATGTGAACATTAGTATACAAGTATGTGTTTGAGTCTCTGCTTTCATTTCTTTGGGGCCTATATAGGGCCTATATACTGGATCATATGGCAATTCTGTGTTCAACTTTTTGAGGAACTATCATACTATTTTCCCCATCCATAAGTTTACATTCCCACCAGCGATACATGAGGGTTCTAATTTCTCTATGTCCTCACCGACATTTGTTATCTGCCAATTTTTTCAAATAATAGACATCTTAATGAGTGTCAAGTGGTATCACAAGTGCTTTTATTTTGCATTCCTCTAATTACCAATATTGAGCATTTCTTTCATGTGCTTATTAGCCATTTCTATGTCTTCTTTGGAAAAATGTCTATTCAAGTCCTGTGCTCATTTCTGAATTGCATTTTTTGTAATTGCTGAGTTGCAGGAGTTCTCTATATAGTCTGAATATTAATCCCTTATGAGATATATGATTTGCAAATATCTTCTCCCAATTTGTGGAGTGTCTTTCCACTATCTTGACAGTGTCCTTTGATACACATGGTGGAGAGGCTTTTGAGGAAATAATGTTAACACAGCAGTCTACTGCTATCTGGAACGGGTACAAGATATTATCCATTGGTCTCTCCATAGAGATCCATTCTACCTCCTTTTCCAGTCACCAGGTGCCTGGCTTCTCTGTATGCAACATTGGGCTCCCTTGCGCAATAAACCCAATGGCTTTGCAGTTGGGTTAAGTCAACAGGTAACACCATCAGGAGATCTGCAGGGTGACAGTTCAGCTGTACTTCTACCACAGATCACAGCTGCTATATCAGGTGGCCCTACTATTC